>NC_136951.1:13894471-13919250 GCF_949987615.1 Pollachius pollachius
CTATCCCCAACCGCCCATAAATTTCCCCGACCAAACTTTTAGTATTTAGCAAAAAAAAGCCTGTTTTGACAAAAAACGTCTTCACTAGTTTCCCCTCCTGATTGCCCTATGACCTTTGACCTTTCCCCTTCACCCCACTGCCCGGGCAGTGACCCCACCAGCCATAAAACCTCTCTGGTAAACAAAGAGAATAAAGCGTTTGAATCGCTGGCCTGGTCTTCATGTGTCAGTGACTAAATCATCGGTCAAGACCCTCCCCCCCGACCCCACCTGGGTCCTGAACCAAGACCCTTCCCCGACCCACCTGGGTCCTGAACCAAGACCCTCCCCCGACCCACCTGGGTCCTGAAACAAGACCCTCCCCCGACCCACCTGGGTCCTGAACCAAGACCCTTCCCCGACCCACCTGGGTCCTGAACCAAGACCCTCCCCCGACCCACCTGGGTCCTGAACCAAGACCCTTCCCCGACCCCACCTGGGTCCTGAACCAAGACCCTTCCCCGACCCACCTGGGTCCTGAACCCAGACCCACCCCCAATGTTGTGGACCCTCAGTGATGTTTAAAGGGCAAAGTTTCCTTAAGGTGGCTATTGAGGTCAATAGGTGCACAGTGATGAACTAGTATATTCTGCAAAGGACCACATTTGTCGCTCTCCTTGTTGTCGTGTGCGTCGCCATGGTAACCGCCACCGTTGGGCCCCCCCGATGGCTCCCCAAGTCGCACCCACAGGGGTCAGGGTCGAGCCCAGACACAGCTGTTTAGAACAATAACCGCCCCTTAATCTAACCTGTAGTGCAGTCGTTCTTAAACGGGAGTACCTCTAGGGGTACACTGGAGTACTGCAGGGGCTACTCAGAAGAAATTAAACAAATAAATTAAATAAAATCGCCTCATTTTTTTTTTTTTTGCCCTGAGCAAGTTTTAATTCTGAAAACTTCTGTTTTGTGCCGGTGAAGTTGGTACTCGGCTGATAAAATATCTAAGAGGGGGTACACTGGTAGAAAAAGTTTGAGAATCACTGATCTTGTGTACTAACCTGTTTGTTAGGCCTTTCATCTTTCTTAATAGAATGGCATGTACAGTATCCAGGACACGGGTTAGACCTACGTACTTTAAAGAAGGTTGTGCCTAAGACTCATTAGAGGTCTGTGCCTCCTCCGTTGATGTCTCTGAAAGACGTTCTGTTTGTCCGTGGTTGACTGTCAGATGCGTCATGTGATGCTGTCGCTGTTCTCACAATACAAATACTTTGTGTATTGCGGGCGTAATACTATTACTGGATCAGTAATACAATTACACGTTGAAGGTTAATTGGTTCTAAATTTGGGTTTCGCTGCCATGATTAACGAGATTAGCCATGCCCTGTTAAGTAAACAGTTAACAGTAGAGCTGGACTGCTTTCCAGTGGGTCGGTGGTTACGAAGTCCCAGGTTGTTTCTCTCGCTCTCACGTGCTTTCATAATCAATGTTATCTACTTGAAAAAAACACGTATCTTTTTTAAGAAGGGTCTTAAAAAAAACAAGTTCTTCCGAAATGTTGTGTTATTATTCTCCCTGTCCTCAACCCAACTGAAGTCTCCCCCCTGAACTCCACTCTCTGTCTCCCCCCTGAACTCCACTCTTTGTCTCCCCCCTGAACTCCACTCTCTGTCTCCCCCCTGAACTCCACTCTCTGTCTCCCCCCTGAACTCCGCTCTCTGTCTCCCCCCTGAACTCCACTCTCTGTCTCCCCGCTGAACCCCACTTTCTGTCTCCCCCTTAACCCCTCTCTCTGTTCCCTGTTCCCCTCATGGTGCACCTCCCATCTCCCCCCTTAACGTGGTTCTCCCCCTCTGTCTCCCCCAGGGACCCCGGACAGCCTGGCTGAGAAGGAGCGGAGGTTGATGGGGATGATCGGCCAGCTGAGCAGCCTGCGGGAGCAGCTCCTGGCGGCCCACGAAGACCAGAAGAAGCTGGCCGCCTCCCAGATGGAGAAGCAGAGGCAGCAGATGGAGCTGGCCAAACAGCAGCAGGACCAGGTAGCTACAGCTAAGCGCTACACCCAGCCGCCGTTAAGCGCTACACCCAGAACTTGGCACCCAAAACCGTGTTTTTATCCTGGGGAAGGTATAGGGGGAGGGTTACTTTTTAAGCTAATGTAAGCGATTTAAAAGCTATGTTTTAGCTTTAGGCTTTCAATTTTTTAGTAAAGCCAATGTTGTCTTTCAAAATATATAATTAATTTTAATTAAAATATTGTTCAATCTACTGCTGCTTTTCAAAATCAGTCAGTCTAGTAGTATTTTACAAAATAATAAATTTGTCAATTTCAAACGATACGGCTTGGCATGTTGGATCTTGTTTTCTAGGTTTTAATACGAAATGGTGATACAATTGATTGTGTAACCTTTCAAGTTAAAATGTTAATAGGGTGAGTGTAAAATAAAATAAAAATGTCACGTGGGTTTTTATGGCAATGTAAATAATGTCAAAAACACAAAATCAGAAAAAAACACAGAAAACATGTTTCCACTCACAGTCGGGTCGCTAGTCTCTATTCTAGAATACTCATCACTCTCTCTTTCAGCCTCTCACCCAATCAGCTCTTTCTACCCCCACTCTCTCTCTCTCCCTCTCCCTCTCTCACTCTCTCCCTCTCTCTCTCTCTCTCACGCCTTCATAAACGCTCAGTTCAGTTAGTGCTCTCTCGCCCTGGGACGCTGCAGGAGTGATCCCTGGGTATTAATGTAGCACCGCGGATGTCGGCAACACACGCTTAGGCGTTAACGTGCTAACATGCTCCTACACACACACACACACATGCACACACACACACAAACACACACACACACACGCACACACACACACACAAACGTGAACATACACCCCCATCACAGCTCTGCCAGGTATTTGCATAGAGAATGCTTTTCTCCTTTGTTGTGTATTTAAGCTTCTGGGGGTAGCACGGATATACGGAGCCGCGTGCACACGTACACACACACACACGCCCACGTACGCTCGGCTTTAGGGGTGAGCTGGCGACGCCAAGCACAGCGCCTCACGGTGTTTGTGGTTCCAGTCTGCTAACAGGGTGAGCGCGGCAGCTAGCGGCTAACTAACACCGCACGCTAACTATGTGTTCGCGAGCCAGACGCGCTCTCTCTCTCGTCCCCCCCCCCCCCCCACGCCAATACCCTCACACACACACACACACACACACACTGAAAGATATAGTATGAACAAAATCCATTTCAGGAGCTTAGCCTAGGTCTCTGCATCGCGCCGGGCGTGCGGGGAGAATTCAGCTGACACGGGGGTTCTCTTGTAGAGTGGCTCGAGGTGAAGAAGAGGAGTTTATGCTAGTTTACCGACTTAACCAGAACACGGAGGAAGAGGGTAGGGGGGTATATTTTTCAAGAGTAAAATAAAATAAAATGCTCCATAAAGCATTTTGGGTGCAACACAAACGAAGGGAGAGAAAAAGAAAAAGTTTGCGCGTACGTTTTTATGTCAACGTTGAACTTCTCAACTGCAGTTGGGAAGAACTCAATAATTATGCATCCTTTTTTTTTTTTTTACTTTTTTTTTTGAAAGCAGCATTTTTATTTGTTCTACATTTTGAAAATGGCCGCTGCGATTTTTACCATGTATAATTAATGCGCAATTTAAATATAGTAAGATAAATTAATACAATACACACCCATTAGAAAAAAAATAATCATGCAAGATAAAAAATACAAAAGCCAATATAGATTCATATAAAAGTAATATTTCTCAGCAAACCAGTTTTATGTCGCCCTCACCTTTCACTACGTTCTGATAAAGACTGAGTCGAAACGACGACGCAGTCCAGTCTAACCAGCAGAGCAGCGACAGGGAGACAGAGGGTTGTGACAGGGGTGGACACACTGGGCTGCCACTGAGACGGAGAGGAGACAGTCAATTATTCATTGCTACTCCACCACTCTGTCATGGGATGGGGACCTCTTAGTCCAGCTGCAGATGTCCCCCCCCCCCCCCCCCTCTCCTATTCATCCTCCTTCTCGCGCCCCCACCCCATTCTTACCATCCTCTTCCTCTATCTCCTTCCCTCCTTATCCTCCTCCTCTTCCTCCCCCATTCTCACCATTCTCTTCCTTTCCTCCTCATCCTCTTCATCCTCCCCTCACTCCTCCATCCCCTCCCCTCCCTCCTCCTATTCGCTGTCACTGTCACTATCCAACACACACACACACACACACACACACACACACACACACACACACACACACACACACATGTACACCTCCTACAGAATTTAACCCTGGGCTGTGTGTGTGTGTGTGTATGTTTTCCAGATTGCCCGACAACAACAGCAGCTCTTGCAGCAACAGCACAAAATCAACCTCCTGCAGCAACAGATCCAGGTAAGACCAGTGTGTGTGTCTGTGTGTGTGTGTGTGTGTGTGCCTCTCTGTTTGAGTGTGTGTGCGTGTGTGTGTGTGTGTGTGTGTGTGTGTGTGTGTGTGTGTGAGTGTGTGTGTGTGTGTGTGTGTGTGTGTGTGAGTGTGTGTGTGTGTGTGTGTGTTTGTGTGTGTGTGTGTGTGTGTGTGCGGACATCGTGAAACAATGCCGTGATTGTGATTGTCGGGCAGAGACCTCTGCTCTTGGAAATCAAGCCTTAGACATTCAGAAAATCCGAATCAATCACCATACAACTATGTCCACCTGCACTGACACGCGCGGGCACACACACGCTCACAAACACACACACACACGCTCACACACACACACACACACACACACAATGTTAGGCTGATGCAATCAACTGGATGTGATTGCTGACTAGCTTATACATATCGTATAGGTTAGGCAGGGTAGGACTTAGGATGAGTTAGGTTGGATAAGGGTAAGGATAGGTTAACCCTTGTATAAAGGTTAGGTTAGGCAGGGTAGGACTTAGGATGAGTTAGGTTGGATAAGGGTAAGGATAGGTTAACCCTTGTATAAGGGTTGGGTTAGGCAGGGTAGGACTTAGTGTGAGTTAGCGTAAGGCTAGGTTTGTTTAGCCTAGTTAAGGGTTAGGTTTGAATCGGTAAAGGTTTCGTTAAGTCAGGCAAAGACAAGGTGATTGCTAGTTTAGAAACACAGAAGTGCAGATATGTGTGTAGCGTTTATAAAAATGTTGTGCGCCCTCATGAAGAAATTATCCTGTGTGTGTGTGTGGGGACCCTCGTCTGGGTGTGTGTGTGGGGACCCTCGTCTGGGTGTGTGTGTGGGAACCTCGTCTGGGTCTGTGTGTGGGTACCCTCCTCTGGGTGTGTGTGTGTGTCGGGACCTCGTCTGGGTGTGTGTGTCTGGGCCTCGTCTGGGTGTGTGTGTCGGGGCCTCGTCTGGGTGTGTGTTTCGGGGCCTCTTCTGGGTGTGTGTGTTGGGACCGGGTGTGTGTGTCGGAAGGTGAGTGTTCGTTGAGAAACATATAAGTGTTTCTCAACGAACACACCCTCGTCTGAGTGTGTGTGTCCGGACCTTCGTGTGTGTGTGTGTGCGTGTGTGTGTGTGTGAGTGTGTGGGGACCCCGTGTGAGTGTGTGGCGTGCGGCGGCGGCGACAGTGGCGTCTTTATGAGGTCCAGGTGCGGTGGAAGAGCTGCTCTTCCTCCTTTGTTGGGCAGACGACACCCAGTATCAGCTAAGAAAGACGGCTTTGTCTCCCCGAGAGACGCTGGTCCAAGAAACACACACAAACACACACACACACACACACACACACACACACACACACACTGAGGCACGCAAACACACACAGACACATACAAAAACACACACTGAAGCGAGCAGACGCACACACTGAGGCATGCACACACACCCACACACTAATGCAAAGTGAAACACACTGACAAACACACAGACACAGACACAAACACACACACTGTTATCTGACTTCCTTCACCTCCGTGTGAGTTGAATTACGAATTGTTCTCGTTTTGCTTGACGAGAGAGTGTGGATGTGTGTGTGTGTGTTTGTGTGTGTGTGTGTGTGTGTGTGTGTGTGTGTGTGTGTGTGTGTGTGTGTGTGTGTGTGTTGTGTGTGTGTGTGTGTGTGTGTGTGTGTGTGTGTGTGTGTGTGTGTGTGTGTGTCCGGGCATGTATGTCCGTCTATGCGTCTGTGTGTGCGTCTGTGTGTGTATGCGTGCGTGCATGTGTGTGTGTGTATGCGTCCGTGCATGTGTGTGTGTGCGTGCTTGCGACAGCTGTGTGTATTCAGCAGTAAACACGAGGCTCCCCGCGACCCCGCGAGACAAAGCCTCCTGTTCTCATGACTTTGCAACCTTTTTCCCAAACAAGCGAGTGTACGTTGAACGCACCCTACAATGGGCTCTCACAGCCAGGGACAGCTGAGGCCCGCCTACTTAAGAATGCAACCCAATCACTGAGGCTTAGCGTAGTGCCGCTAAGCTAACGCACACACACATGTACCCAGATACCCGCATACACACATGCATACACAAACACACACACACACACCAAGATACTCACATACACACATATACACACAGCCACTCAGATACACAAACGCATACACATACACACACAGACACTTAGATACAAACATGCCTACCCCCATATAGACACACGAATGCCCTTACACTCACACAAACGTAAACACTCCTATACACTAACTATACACACACAGAAAATATAAACACATAAAACACACACATATACATACACACACAATTGCAAGGTTCACAATGAAACACAGATATAGGGCCAGGACATGGGAATGCATTTTCTGAGATTTTGTTGCCATATTGAGAGACTCCAGAGAGCTGTAGACTGTAAATCCCACTTCAGTGTAAATACAAGAACCCAGGCTAATGAAATCGTTTTTTTTGCCCCCATCTTGCATGAGAAATGCCTTGGCAGTTTCAAACACAACAACGTATAGGAGGACTAAAAGGAGGATTCATTTCACAATTAATAACTCAATAATAACCAAACAACACTCCTAACATCAAAACTAATATCCCAGTGCTTCCAAAATGGAGGCAGTCATTGTGTTGCGATGTACAAGCCTTATGCACATGCAGCACAAATTGCACACACACATACACTAACGCACACACACAGTTACAAGCACACACACATACATACATGCACACACACACACACATGTACGTACGTTCACACTTACACACACACACACACGCGCACACATGTTAGCACGCATACATGCAAACGACCAAAAGCGGCCCGATCCTCATGCGATCTCACACACTCTCATCTTCAAAGTGCGGTGGGACAGCACTGCTTAATCATTCATGGGGCGACCGCTCAGTACAATAGAGAGAGAGAGAGACGGGGCGACAGGTTCATGTGGGTGTGGGTGTGTCTTGTGTCCCTGCGATAATCCCTTCTGATTGTGTTTCCCCTAACAAGACTTAGTTCAGCTGTCCACTCGCGTGTGCATGTCTGTGTGTGTGAGAGAGTATGTGTGTGTGTGTGTGTGTGTGTGTGTGTGTGTGTGTGTGTCGTCTGTGCCCTAACTTGGCACAGTGAATTCTCCCCCCCCCCCCCCCCCCCCGCCCCAGGAGTCAGGTGAAGAGAGCGTCCACTCGGATGAATGATGAAATGAAAGCACCTATCGGCTGAAAGATGAAGAAGAGAGACAGAGACAGAGAGAGAGCGAGAGAGAGAGAGCGAGAGAGAGAGAGAGAGAGATTCGACATATAAAGGGGAGCGAGTCCTCCTCCCTCCCAAAATGACAACCCCCACACGTGACCCGTTTCACTGTGTGCGTTAAGCCGTCCCTGCGCTGCTTATAGCCCTGTTAGCTTCACGTATAGCGTCTATTATCACGCGACGTAGCGCTCCGCTCAGGCACAGCAGGTGATTTCACCTGCTACACCCACACGTCCTAGCTTCCAGCGCTATTAATTACGCGCTATTAAAGACAGCAGCGTGAAGTGGCATTTAGGGGGTCGCTCGCATCCATAACTTGAAGCGGGCTCCAAGGAAGACATTCATTTGCTCGGAACAAAAGTGATTGTGTGAAGGAATGTGATTTATTTCCCGTCGTCCTTTAGGATTTGAACATCGAGTGAGAGAGACAGATACATGCTAGCCAGCTGCGATAGCTTGTTGCGGCCTTCACACGATGATGCGAGAGATTGTATAGTAATTGTGTGGTGGTCTTTGTTTATTGAGACGGACGCCTGCGGTTGAGGACAGGTTGTGGTAAAGATTCTCCATTTATTGGATTTGAAAAAAAATAATATAGAGAATATGTGTCAATTAGAATTGTTGAACTGTCTACATAAGCAGGATTTGAGTATTTAAGAAATTATTTGTACCTACTTTGTAACAAAATTTGAATCATACACACACAAACACACTCGCACACACACGCACGCACACATTCACAAGCACGCACACACACACAAACACATTCACACACGCACAACCACACACACACACACACACACACACACACACACACACAAAAAACTCAAAGCCATCCACACACACGTGCATGTAATTGTGATCAAGGCCGACGTGTGTGTGCTTGGATCACATGCGGGGTGGTTGGCCCCCCCGTCCGTGTGTCCGGCTCTTTACCGACCCCCCCCACCCCCACCCCCCACCTCACTGTTCCCTCGTTCTGTTCTCCCTCTCTCTCTAATCAAACCGTCTCCACAGCCTCCCTCCGGGGTTGCCGGCAACAACTGTTGCCACGGCGCAGCTGGGCGCAGCGGGGATGAAAGGGGCACACCTGCCGAGCATCTTCAGGGCACCCGCACACACACACACACACACACACGCACGCACACACACACACACACACACACACACACGCACACACACACACACGTACAGTACAGTGAAGTACAGAGACACACACACAAACACACACATGGACAGTACAGTATACAGACACATATACACACACACACAAAGCATTATTTACCAACATACCCGCAAAAAACACACACAGAGACATAAATCCAACATAAAACCAATCAAATGAAATAAAAGACACAACCCCACGCACACATGCACCCGTGTGACTCAACACACACATGCACCCGTGTGACTCAACACACACATGTGGTTGTGAGAGCAGGATGCAGAAGGAAAGATGGGAACATCCTCACCTGACAATTAAGAGGCCGGTCCATTTTACGTCCACTCACCTATCATTTACCTGAGCCATAATTGATTCTGCTAACCCGGCCCACACCAGAGTAAATATTAGAAACTATTAAATATGAGTCCCTCTCTCTCTCTCTCTCTGTATGTGGAGCATTGGGGCTTCCGACCCAATTGCCTGTGTAATTGTTTAATCCAATTACACCAAAACCAGTGTAATTTGTTTTTCCTCCTCGCTGCAGAAACTGTACACACACATACACACTCACACACACACAAACACAAAGACACACACAGAGAAATACACAAACACAGAAACACACACAGACACACACACACACACCGGGCAACTACAACATCCATTCCATCCTCACTATAACACACACACTTTGTTCCCTACAAACACCTGTGTGTTTGTGTGTGTGTGTGTGTGAGTGAGTGTGTTTGTGTGCTTGCCCGTTTTGTGTGTGTGTCTGTGTGTGTGTGTGTGTGTGTGCGCGATTGTCTGTGTGTGTGTGTGTGTGTGTGTGTGTGTGTGTATGTGTGTGTTTGTGTGTGTGTGTGTGTGTGTGTGTGTGTGTGTGTGTTGGCATGCTCCTACATCCTGTCTCCATGAAGCCGTACATTCACACACCAACCTCACCGTTAATAGTTCAGAGAAACTGAATGGATTTCTGCCCAATTTAAAAGCAAACCTCTCTCTTTCTCTCTCTCTCTCTCTCTCTCCCTCCCTCTCTCTCTCTCCCTCTCTCTCTCCCTCCGTCTCTCCCTCTCTCTCTCCCTCTCTTTCTATCTCCCTCTCTCTCTCCCTCTCTTTCTATCTCCCTCTCTCTCTCCCCCCTCTCTCTCTCTCCGGTGTGAGTGCTCTTTTCTATGCTCTCTCTCTCACCGGCATGGCAAATTAATTATTGGTTCCCTCTCGCCCGTCCCCTCTCCAGTCGTGGGTCAGGCAGGTTGTGCATTAATTGCCGCAACATATGGTCGCAAACAGATGTCAGCCCAGGGACTCGCACTTCTACCGAGAGAATAAGCGTTGCTTTTTTTTCCCCGATTCTCTCTTTTTTATTTTGCGTGTGCGTTTGTCGCGTGTGTTTGGTTTTTTCTCCCCGCTCCGGTGCCAGCCATATTGCGGGCCGCTGCCAGCTATTGTTCGGCGCATTAACTTCATAGAGCTAATTAGCGCGTGGTAATAACTTTACCTTGGAGTTGCGCGGCGCGCGGCGTGCCAGCCAACCTGTTTGGCGGCCCATATGTTAATTAGCGGCCACATCTTCATTACCGCCGCCGCCGCCGCGCTTTAGGTTCAAGCTGTGCCGCCTGGCGACGCCGCACACCGCCGCGACGCGTTGCCAACTCTCTCCTCCTCCTCCTCCTCCTCTGCTTCTTCTCCTCTACTCTCACCCCCCCCCTCTATCTCTGCTATTTTGCAGCGTTTTGTTTGTTCCATTTTTTTATTGCGTTCTCAATTCTTGTTTATTTTAACAGGCGCCGTTTGTTGAATGTTGACTTTCTCGCCCTCCATCTCTCTCTCTCAGTCTACTCTTCAATCTCTCTTTCTCTCCACCCTCCTGCTCTCTCTCTCATCTTCAATCTTTCTCTTTTTCTCTTTCCCCCTCCCTCCATCTCTCTTCCTCTCTACTCTATCTCTCTCTATCCCTCCCTCTCTCTCCTCCCTTCATCCCTCTCTTTCTCCTCTACAATCTCTTTACCCCTTCCCTCCATCCCTCTCTCTCCTCCTCTCCTCTTCAATCTCTCTCTCCTCTCTCTCTCTCTCTCTCTCTCTCCCCTCGGTGGAGGTTGGGTGGAGTTATTAAAGTTATGCCCCTTCCCTAATCTGTTTTCAGACGACTAAATGATCTCTTCTTTTTCTCCTTTCGTCCGCTGCAGTTGTAGCTTGACGTTGACAGCCACACACGTGTGTGTGTGTGTGTGTGTGTGTGTGTGTGTGTGTGTGTGGGGGTGTTTGTGTGTGTGTGTGTGTGTGTGTGTGTGTGTGTGGGGGGGGGTGTGTTTGTGTGTGTGTTTGTGTGTGTGTGTTTGTGTGTGTGTGTGTGCATGTGTGTTTGTCAGGTCCGGCCATTGCTGTGCATGAAATGAGCAGCTGTTGAACACAGTATTATAACCACATAACATATGGACCTAAACTCTATTCGCTCTGATCTGTCTATCTGCATAACTGTCTGTCTGCCTTTCTTTATGTATGTATATCTGTCTGTCGTTTGAATCTAGTGTCCAGGCGGATGAACAGTAATGATGGATGGCTTCATATGTTCAGCAGTTACCATGGAAACATGACCTTATCGCCTCTGATGAAATTGCACTTTGTTGTACATATAGTTTAGGACATTAACTTCCTTCAAAAGAGTGTGTGTCCGTGTGTGTGTGTGTCCACGTGTGTGTTTGTGTATGTGTGTGTAGCTGCCCAAAAGTCCCTCTGGTTTCTGGTATCTTCCCTTCTCTCCTCTCTCCTCTCTCCTCTCTCCTCTCCTCTCTCCCTCTCTCATCTCTCCTCCTCTCCCTCTCTTCTCCCCTCTCCTTCCTCTCTCCCTCTCTCATCTCTCCTCCCCTCCCTCTCTTTTCCCCTCTCCTTCCTCCTCTCTCTCTCCTTTCCCTCTCCTCTCCCTCTCCTCTCCCTCTTCTCCTCTCTCCTCTCCTCTCTCTCTCTCATCTCTCCTCCTCCCCTCTCTTCTCCCCTCTCCTTCCTCCTCTCTCTCTCCTCTCCCTCTCCTCTCCCCCCCCCCCCCCCTTACTGTTGTGGGCCGGCAGCTCTTCCTCAGCATATGTCCAATTAGGCCTGAAAGGCAAAACGGAGCTGTTGTCTGTGATTCGTCCCCACGGGGGGGGGATGGGGCACTCCCCCTCCCTCCCCCCTCCCCTTATGATCACTGCTTTATGGTTGAAACCAAAATGGCGGAGTAATTATAGTTTTGGGGTGCAAGGGGAAAGAGAGAGAGGGGGAGAGAGAGGGCTCAGGGACAGATTCCCCCGTGTTGTGTGCTGTGATTGGGGATGTCAAGGGGTGTGTGTGTGTTTGCGAGTGTGCGTCCGTGTACGTCTGTGTGTGTGTGTGTGTGTGCAGTGCATGGTATGGGGGGACACACACAGTGCAGTATGTATAGAAACATACTCAAGCTCTGAGGAATAGAAGAAGCCTATCGCAGTTTTGTCCAACTGTCGTCTTTCTACATACTGTTCCTTCTTATCTATCACAAAATCGATATCTATTAATCCATCTATCTATCTACATATCTATTTATCTATCTACTATATAGCTGTATATCTGTCTCTCTATTCCTCTATATTTCTATCCATCTATCTACCTGTGTATATCTGTCTCTCATCTATATAGCTGTCTGTCCATAATCCATTTCTCTCTCTCTCTCTCTCTCTCTGTATTGTCCACCTATGTGTCTCTCTCTCTCCCTCTCTCTCTCTCCCCCTCATACTGAATCATCCCCTCCAAAGCCGTCCTCCCTGGCTCCGCACGCATCACTCTCCCAGATCAAACGGCTTTCACCCACCATTATCCCGTTCTGCCACTTCCTCTCCATTCTGCCCTCCCCGCCAAAATAAAAGCGCCAGGGTAGTAAGTAGCGGAGTGGCGTTGTTTGACGAGTGGTGTCGTGACCATAATCTCTCTAAGCTGCCGCCTCGCGGGACTAAACCTCCCAGCTCATGTTGAGGGGGGCAAGTGTTCCGACCGTCTGTCAGAGAGAAACAGCTGTCTGTCCACTGGTGAAACCTCTGACCCTTTATAGACGACACAGGCGGCTATTGTGGATGTGTTTCTATACATACTGTATTGTGTGTGCTCCCCCATACCACACACACACACACATGCACGCACCGGCACACGCACGCACAGACGTACACAGACGCACACTCGCACACGCACACACACACACACACACACACACACACACGCACACACACACCTCGACATCCCCAATCACAGTACACATCATGGGGGAATCTCTCTCCCTGAGCCTGCTCTCTCCCCCTCTCTCTCTCTCCCCCCGTTGCCCCGAAAAACGATAATTACCCCTCCATTTTGGGTTTGAACCATAGAGCAGTGATCATGTTGAGGGACAGGGGTTCAAACCGTCTATCTGTCAGAGAGAAACACCTGTCCTTCTATGTTCAACACCTCTGACCTTATAGACAATACAGTCAGAGAGCAATAAAGCTGCATACTTTAAAAGCACATTAACTTCACCGACACAGACACGGAAACGAGAGCTAATGAGAGCACAATTAGTCACACGTTTCCATACTGTGATATGAGAGACGTTTAAGCAGCAAAAGGGCCTCAGGTGGTGACAGGGAGAGAATGATATCCACTGGCTGTCATTGTGTTTTCTCTCCTCACCCTCATCTCTGTCGTCTTCTCCTTCATCTCCGTGTCTCTCTCTCTATCTTACCCCTCCCCCTCCCCCCCCGCTCTCCCTGCAGTCTCCGTCAGTCACAGCATCACTCACAAGTTGTTTTTGGCAGAGTTGGGTTCTGTGAAACCATCTGTCTCCTCTTTCTCTCTCCTCTCTCTCTATATCTGTATCTTCCCTCCCCCCCTCCCCCCTCTCTCTCTCTCTCACTGCCAACTCCAGCCAACGGAGGAGTGTTTAATACGCTGCTCCCTACTGAAGACGCTTGGCTCGCCGCCGAAGAGAGGGAGAGAGGAGAGGAGGAGAGAGAGAGAGGGGGGGGGAGATAGAGAGAGAGAGAGAGAGAGATAGAGAGAGAGAGAGAGCGAAGGAGAGATTGAGAGAGAGAGAGTTTGAGAAAGGCAGAGAGAGACAGAAAGAGAGAGAGAGAGAAAGAAAGAGAGGTAGAAAGAGAGAGAGGGGAGAGAGAAAGAGAGAGGGAGAGAAGAGAACACAGGGATAGAGAAGGAGGAAAGGATGGAAAGAGGTAGACCTGGAGAGAAGGAGGATAGATGGAGGTAAAGAGAAGAGGAGGAGAAGTACTAAACAGAAAGAGTCGCTCAGGACCGAGAGAGACCACACGAGAGGCGGGAGGAGGAGGAGGGGGAGGAGGAGGAGGAGAAGTACTAAACAGACAGACAAAGATAGAGAGAGGAGAGGAGAGTGGTCGACATAAAGGAGCTGTCAGCTGTTTAGGGTTTACTGAGTGGACATGCACTCATGTCCTGTTTGTGACATGTTTGTGACATGTTAGTGTGTGTGTGTGTGTGTGTGTGTGTGGGCGTGTGTGTGTGCGTGTGTGTGTGTGCTATACGAGTCGTGTACGAATAAATCGAGCTTTGTTAAGATAAGGGTAATAAGGCAGGTGTGAACATACGTGCCTCAAACAAAATGGCTGCCTCTCGTGCTGCGGCATACACAGCCGAACGCCACAAACACACACACAGACGTGGACACAGACGCACACAGACTCGGACACACACCTGTCTCCTCAACACCATGGTACCCTCTCCATCGCTGTCCGTTACGAGTATCCATATCCACGTTCCTTAACACCGGAATAGTTTGATGTCAGATTTCTTTCAATTTCACATTTTAATGTTTTCACCACATGTTGTCATTGATTGATTACTTGTCGTGGTTAAATGTGTGTCATTGATCCTCCATCCGTGTTTTCTATGTGTTCCTTCTCAAGATTACCGCATTATCCATGTCGGACGAGGGGCGTGGTCTAATGTGGGCGTTGTCAAATGTGGGTGTGGTCTATTTTAGTAATGCCCTGTGATACTTTAACTGTTCAACGTTCACACAAATAAACCTGACACACTCTCTCTCCCTCTCTCTCGTCTCTCACCCCCTCCCTCTCTCTCCCCCCTCTCTTGCCCCTCTCTCGCCCCTCTCTCGCCCGGCGTGCAGCAGGTCCAGGGTCAGCTGCCCCCCATGATGATCCCGGTGTTCCCCTCCGACCAGAGGAGTCTGGCCGCCGCCGCCGCCGCCCAGCAGGGCTTCCTGATGCCCCCCGGCTTCAACTACAAGCCCGGCTGCAGTAAGTCACACACACACACACACACATGCACATATGCGTGTGCGCACACACAAGACTTAATAACCCACCCAAACACTATCAATAACACACAAACACAAACTAACTAACACACACAGACACGCACACAAACACACACACACACACAACAGCTTTATTATAAGCCTGGCTGCCGTACGACACACACACATACACAAACTATACCCAACTTACACGGTCACACACTCACATGACCCCCTTGTAAACAATCACCCCCATGTAATAACTTTCAGTTTGATAAGTTTCTATTTTTTTCCCGGAACAAAGGCTTTCTTGTTTCTTTCTCCTAAACAAAAAAAAACATGAGATGTCTAAACACACCCATCCTGTTTACCTCTCTCTTTCTCTCTCTCTCTCTCTCTCTCTCTCCCTCTCTCTCTCTCTCTACTCTCTGCTTCGCTCTATTCCTCTTCTTTTGTTCTACTTCCTCTCTGCCTACATTTGTCTGCCTGGCTGTCTGTGTCAGTGGCTATCTCTCTGCCTGTCTGTCTCTCCTACTGTCTCCCTGTCTGTCTGTCTGTCTGCCTGTCTGTCTGTCTGTCTGTCTGTCTGTCTGTCTGTCTGTCTGTCTGTCTGCCTGTCAGTCTGTCTGTCTAGCTGTCTCTCCCAGGTTTCTTGGCTCCTGGCTGGTTCTTCTATTTCTGTGAAATAAAATTATAAAAAAACGAGCAAAGGAAAAAGGACGAGAAAACATGGCGTCCGTACGCCCGCTTGGCAGCACGTCCTCAGTGTGATGGACAGAGGGGGAGGGAGGGAGGGACAGGGAGGGAGGCTGAGAATAGTACACTATGCGGGTGTGGGGAGGGGGGAGAGAGGGTTGGGGCCCCAGAGATGGGGGGGGGGGGAGGGAATACGAGGGAGAGAGGGGGGAGAATGACAGGGAGAGAGAGAGAGGCGGGGGAGAGCGATAGGGAGGGGGGAGAACGAGAAGGAGAGAGGGATGGGGGAGATTGACCTGCCCCAGGTTTTCTTCACAGTAACACACACACACGCACCACAGCCAAAACTGGCTTCCAACACAGCGCACACACACACACACACACACACACACACACACACACACACACACACACAAACACTCACACACATGCACAGAGGGCCTGCATTGGCCCACACCACTTTATCACACATACACACACACATTAATGCACGACAATAATATGTGCACGATTATTGTTGAAACCCCCCCCCCCCCCCTAGAGATTCACAGTTTCCCAAACAAGTCGCTTCATTTCAATTACTGCCTCGTCCCTCCGCCCACCACACACTCGAAGACCCCCCAGTAGGTGGTCCTTCTCCTGCCTCTCTGCCAACTGGACTCCACTGCCAGACGGACAGCAAATAAATGAATAATCACCATCATCATCAGATCATAACCCCCCCCCCCCCTGCCTTGCAGCGTCAAAGTTAACGGCGCCGGCGTCTCTCTCTAACTCCCAGGTCGTGACATCAGGAGGTTGGGGCGGCGGCTCGCAGGCGTTGATTTCGGGGTAGTTTAAAGAGCGGCGGTGGTGGTTGGTTGGTTCTGTGAAACAGGCCGTTTCTCTGCTTTTGTCCGGCCGAGAAGACGTCTTAATCCTAATCCTTTAACGTGGGAGCAGAGAGGAAGCGCTGATGGACGTCAGGCGTGTGAATAAAGACGTCCGCGCCAGGGGGGCGGACGTCTTTGTGTGTTTGGCACGCGGGGAGTTTGGATTGGGGAGGGGGGGTGGCGTCATAGCGAGACATGGCGACGCGCGGACGGATGTGCGCATGCATGCCTACACACACACGCACGCACGCGCGCGCACGCACGCACGCACGCACGCACGCACGCACGCACGCACACACACACACACACACACACACACACACACGCACACACGCACGCACACACACACACACACACACACACATACACAGGCGTTCAGGCTTTCAGGAACTCTCCGAGATGATTTTCCCAGATGATCCGATGTTCCTTCTGTCCGGGCACTGTAGTGGAGCCAGGGACAGAGCAGATGAAACTCAGCCTGTTTTCCAGAATAACTGATGTTTAAAAAACACCCGCTATACTGTAGCTCAGGATGGAACCAGCCTCTGACCAATGAGGAGAACACAAGGGCTCTGAGCCATGGTAGCGATGGAGGCCTTCCGCTCCTCTCCCTCCTTTGAATTGACTTTGTTTTGAAATTAATTTATTGTCATGGGAGACAAAATGAAACATGTTTTTGCCAAAACAAAGAACAATTTAATAAAACTGGAAAGGAAGAATGAATAGGAATAATATTAATATGACAGTAGTAACATCTAAAATACAGAGTAAATAAGATAATGCAAAAAAATATAAGTAAAAAATTAAGAAAATCTGCTTGATACGTGTGCTAATGAGCAGGAATAGTGACATGGAAAATATTTTAATATAATCTGTAAATTCTTTCTCGCTCTATTCCTCACTCCCTCTCGCTCTGTATGTCTCCCTCCCTCCCCTCTCCCCCTCCCGCTCACACTGAGAGTCCCAGTTTGTGTCCATCGAGGCCTCTGTCACTGGGCCAAGAGCAACATGTTTGCTTTTCTCTCTCTCTCTCTCTCTCTCTCTCTCTCTCTCTCCCTCTCTCTCTCTGTCTCTGACCCCTGCCAGGAGCAGTCATAACTGCCCTGGTTTCTGTTTATCAGTCCATCTCCTAAAATACACACAGCTAAAAAATCCTCCCTCCCTCTCTCCCTTCCTCAGCCCTTCCTTCTCTCCCTCGCTCCCCCCTTACTTCTCTCCCTCCCTCCTCCCTTCCTTCTCTCCCTCCCTCCTCTCTTCCTTCTGTCCCTCCCTCTCCCCTTCCTTCCACTCTCCTTTCACTCCCTTGCTTCCTTATTTCCTTTTTCCCTCACTCACTAATTCCCTCCCTCCCTTCCATCCATGAACTCTGTGTGGCTTTTTTTAAGTTAGATGGGAAAGAATGCTGGTACCCGAAAGATTGTGTCTGGTGTTTTAATTTTGGAGACTGGAAACCAACACACACACACACACACGTGCACACACACACACAAACACACACACACACACACGCACAGACACACACACTTACATGCAGACACACAGAACATCGCTGACAGAACATCAAATTATGCAAACACACACACATTCCCAATCCATCTAATAATCCATTTATCTCCTCTCTGACCTCTGTCTACCTCTCTATCCCCCTCTTCCCCTCTCTCTTTATCTCCATCTCTCCCTCTCTCTCTCTCCCCTTCCCTCCCTCCTCCTCTATCTCTTTTTCACTTTCTCTCCTGCTCTCTCTGTCATGTCTTCTTCTTGTTGGCTATCTGTATTCAATGCTTTATGAAAAAAACACAAGGACGAAGAGAGAGAGAGAGAGAGAGAGAGAAAGAGAGAGAGAGAGAGAGAGACTGAGACTCAAAGGGTGCAGGAAAGAGCGGGAACTAAAGCAGCACGGAAGTGGTGATGGGGGGCGGTGGAGGGGAGGGGGGGGATGAAAAGCGATAGATTAGCGAGGGACGAGTACAAAAGTTCCTCAACAAAGAATAACAGAGATGAGAGGGAAGAGAAGAAAGGGATAAAGAAAGAAAGAGAGCGAGAGAGAGAGAGAGAGAGAGAGGGAGAGAGAGAGAGAGACGCACCGTGATTGGCTGTAGCCGTTTGTTAATTAAGGCGCAGAGTCCTGTCTTTATCAGGAAGGTCCTCTCTTACCCACACACACACAGACGTGCGCACACACACACACACACACACACAGACACACACACATGTGCACACACACACACACACACGTGCACACACACCAACACAGACGCACACACACACACAGACACACACACACGTACCCACACACACACATAGGTCCTCACCTCGCCGTCTTTGTCGCTGGGTATTAGCGAGGACCGCACACAATCAGGCCTTTCATTAGCCACACAAAGGGCAGCCTTTACAGCTGCTGGGAGACTCAGGTGGCTCGGGGGGGGGGGGATCCATCCTTTCTCTCGTCCGCAGGAGGAAGGATGGGTGACGGTCACTTCAGCCGCCAAAGAAAATGGAAAATGCGTTGAAACTGAATTGGAGCGTTATTGTGCGTTCCCTATCCCTCCACATGCCCACCTTCAGCGGGCTTGTGGTTGCTGTGTGTGTGCTCGTTTCTGTGTGTATCTGTGTCTTTGTGTGTGTGTGTTTGTGTGTGTTTATGTGTGTGTGTGTGTGTGTGTGTGTGTATGTGTGTTTGTGTGTGTCTGTGTGCCGTTGCTTCCTGTCATTTACAGCAATAAAGTGAACTGTCTGTCATAGGGTTCTAATGTCTCTCTCTCTCTCTCTCCCTCTCTCTCTATCTCTCTCTCTCTCTGAGCAGGTGACTCTTACCCTCTTCAGCTCATCCCTACCACCATGGCTGCTGCTGCCACACCTGGACTTGGTCCTTTACAACTCCAGGTAACACACACACACACAAAGAGAAGTGCACTCACGCACATGCACACACACACGCAAGCACACTCGCAATCAAGAACACTAACATATACACAAACACGTATGCGCAGACACACAAACATAAATTGGTCTCTCTCTCTCTCACACACACACACACACACACACACACACACACACACACACACACAAACACACACAGAGTGACGCGTTGTCTGCTTGTTAACTTTGCCTCTGGTCCATAAATCTGATAAAAAGAAAACAAGTAAGCAGAAAGGAAAGACACGGACGGGAGGAAGAGAGAACATAAAACAAAACATCTGCTTCATTACTTCAGCAGGAGGAGGAGAATGAACACACACACACACACTTAAAGGGACAGGACAAACACACACGCACACACACACTTACAGGCACAGAACAAACACACACACACACTGTATGAGAATGTGGAGATACAGTCCCACATACAGTCGGACGGACAGACAGACAGACAGACAGACAGACAGACAGACAGACAGACAGACAGACAGACAGACAGACAGACAGGCAGACAGACAGGCAGACAGACAGACAGGCAGGCAGACAGACAGAGAGACAGACAGACAGACACACGGACAGACAGACAGACAGAAAGACAGACAGACAGGCAGGCAGACAGACAGATACATGGACAGACAGACAGACATCACTAAAAAGGAGAATCCCACCAAAAGGAGCAGACATTCTCCTGTTAATGGAGCTCCTGGAAGAACACAGATTAATCTCTGGACCCGTTAATCTCTCGCTCTACCTTTCTCCCTCCGCTCTCTCCCTCCCCTTGCGTCTCTCTCTCTCCCATTGCCTCTCTCTCTCCCCCCTCCCTCTCTCTCTCCCCTTGCCTCTCTCTCTCTCCCCCCTTGCCTCTCTCTCTCCCTCTGTGTGGACGACGGATGGCGGGCGAGTCCCCCCTGTTAAAAGCCTCTCTCTCTCTCTCTCTCTCTCTCTCTCTCTCTCTCTCTGTGTTGCGCTAAAGGGGGCTTAACCCAGAAAGCTTTTCAAGTGACAGGAAGGCTTTGGGCCCGGGGCAGGGGCGTCCACACGCTGCCCGTCCTAATCTCAGGATGAGGACCACATGGTGCATTAGAGAAGCGCTAATCTAGTCTGATGTGCTATGATATCACTCATACCTCACACACCCACGACACGCGCTTAGACATGAAACGCACCCAAGATTACACGCGCAGACACAAACACGCTCACAGACTGACCAACGACACACACCCCGACACATGGAGACAAAGCCGCACACGCATAAACACACACAGCTACACACACGCAGACACACACAGACTAGTGGCTGTAGATCACACTTCACTAAGTGACGGATAGAGTGAACGCCGACAGAGAGTCCAAGCGAGAGGGACAGAGCGATAGCGAGATCAGAGGCGGGAGAGAGGTATTTGAGGGGATGATCGCGAAGGATGAGAAAAGGCGAAGTCTCGAAGGCGGAGGTGTGGAATGCAGTAGATAGTTTAGAGACATTTGAGAAAGTGTGTGTGTGTGTGTGTGTGTGTGTGTGTGTGCGTGCGTGTGCGTGTGTGTGCGTGTGCTGAGGAGAGGGTCATCAGAGAGGTTTAGACGTCCCACGGAGACGCAGATGTTGGAACACATTGTCCCAGATCGCTGCAGCGTGGATGGGACGGACGGACGGATGATTAGACAAAAGGATGGAAGGAAGAGGAAAGGTTGTAATAGGGTGAGGGGGAGGGGGAGGGGGAGGGGGGAGACAGGAAACATCCAGAGATGGGGGAGAGGAGTGGTTCAAAGGAATACTTCATCAGCAGTGATCGGGAGACAGAGACAGACACAGATAAGCTGATTGGCTAAGCCAGTAGATATGGCTCGTTCTGGTTGGACGACCAGGATCAATAGAAGATCAGAGGGCAGCCCAGACAATGTGGGCAACATCAACACACACACACACACACACGTTCACACACTTAAGGAACACACAAACATTTACATACAATAATATTTTGGACATTCTCATTTATTGTAACAACAAATTCTACCCAAAAATCATACCTTTACAGATAAATGTAATGTAAAGGTAATAATAATAACCAAATGTATCTATTATCAAGGAATATCATTATCTGTAGTGCCCTTAGGTTTCATACCTCATATCTTTATTTCTAACTGTAAATATATTTAATGCTAATGTTATGCAGAAAACATCAAGTAATACTAATACTTATCCTAGATATTTGTAGATATATCATCATATATGAGTATATATCCTAGAAGTTCATAGAGGATACAGAAGTTCAGCCCAGTTCTCATTTCACCACTCAGTCTAAACATCACCGACTCCCAGTCCCTCCTTACTGGTCGAATGAAAAGAGCACAGATATGGGGAATGTCCTCAGGGAATATCTGTGCATACTTTCTAGTCCTGATGGACATTTCTAGAAGACGTTGTTGTGGGAGAAACTGTCCTGAGTCTCGTTTGAGCGAGAGAGAGAGAGAGAGAGAGAGAGAGAGAGAGAGAGAGAGAGAGAGAGAGAGAGAGAGAGAGAGAGAGACAGAGAGAGAGAGAGAGAGAGAGAGAGAGAGAGAGGACGCTACATAGAAACACAGCCATCTTTGTGTTTGAACCCAAACTTCTTTCTTTAAACTCTTTTATTCTTTCTGGACCCCTTCCTCACATTCCTGGGGTGCTCTCTGTTAGAGAGGAAACAAGAGAGAGAGACAGAGAGACACAGAGAAAGGGACAGAGAGAGTGAGAGAAGAAAGAATGGTTTGTGTCGCAGGCTTCTTATTCAGTCCCTCTAACGATGTCAGAGCAAAAACATTCGGCCATTTCTTTCCCTCTCTCCCCCTTCTCTATCTCTCTATCTCTCTCTATCTCTCTCTCTCTCTCTGTGTGTCTCTCTCTCTTGTTCCTTCCCTCTAATTCTCTCTCTTTGTATCCGTCTGTCTATCTCTCTTCCTTGCTCTCTCTCTCAGAAAGACATGAATGGTGGTCTTTCGTTAGACGATTAGGGGACAGAGGGAGCTATAGCGAGAAACAAACAACAACACTGAACTCAGAACCAACACGCACACACATTCGCAGACACGCGCACACACACACACACATACACAAACACACACACAGCAGTTTGTCTCTGCTTGGCTTGCTGACTGGTGAGCGACATTTCAAATTCCTTCCACTCGTCTAGCGACTGAGCACAGGGTGTGTGTGTGTGTGTGTGTGTGTCTGTGTGCGCACGTGCGCAGGATGGTGAGCAGTCCTTCGGTCATCCCCGTGGGATCTCTGCTGTCACTTCCTGTTTGTTGACATGCGTGTCGCCGTGGCGATGCTCAAAGCGCGCGCGTGTGTGTGTGTGTGTGTGTGTGTGTGTGTGTGTGTGTGTGTGTGTGTGTGTGTGTGTGTGTGTGTGAGTGACGGGAGCTGGCCTTGTAATAGAACTCAATTCACTCTGTAAATAAAGAGGCCTTTGAACCACTGGTCCGAACACACACACACACACACACACACACACACACACACACACACACACACACACACAGACACACACACACACACAAACACACTAACACAGTCTCGCTAAGGGGCTTGGCGGGGAGGGGAAGTGATGGGGGTGAAGATCATGCTTGGGTGCACGGACCCTTCCCTCTCACACACACACACACACACACACACACTCACACGCACACACTCACACGCACACACACACACAGACACCAGCGAGAGTGTGGGGACTGGTTGCTTGCATGCAAATCAGGCAACCAGTCCCCACAAACGAAACACGAAGCACGCTGACGCTAAACACACAGTTTACCAACGCCAGGCTCGCAGTATAGTGCAACACATTAGGATAATTACAGTATTACACCGTATTACACAAGTGTAAAACCCACAGTCGGTGTGAGTGTGTGCTAAGCGTGTGTCTGCATTCTTTCACAGCGGTGTATGGACGTCAATAATATCTTTTTTCGCATTCTCCTAAAGGAGATAAACGTCTTTATTAAAAATAGCGGAAGGGGAGAAGGGGTGTCTAATTTGGCGGTAGAGAGAGAGCGAGCTATCCCTCGTTCTCGTCTACATAAGCTAGCCTTTGTTCGCGGCGTGGCTATCGGCCAACCAGCGACAGAAGGCCCGGAAGTTAGAAAACAGCGGCCCTGTTCCAGAAAAATCTCCAGCCTTCCATTTAAAATAAATTAAGAAAATCAACAATAATGACTGTTGAGAAACAACACAGAACGCTTTCGCTCTCTCTCTCTCTCTCTGTCTGTCTGTCTGTCCCTTGCTCAAAGGCGTTCTGTCGGGTTTAAGGCGGGAAAGGCAAGAAAAGAAAAGGCGAAGTAAACAATTGAGAGACGACGCGTGCGAGAGAGAGACGCGCGGAGCCGGGAATGAAAGACGCAAGCATCTCTGAGATCTGTGCTCCTGCAGATGGAAGTTTAATGGAAGCACGCAAGCGACTGGCAGAGGAAGAGAGAGGCCGAGAGAAGGAAGGAAGAAAAGAGAGGGAGAGAAAGGGGGGAGGAAGGGGGAGGGAAGGAGGAAGGGAGGGACAGAGGGAGGGAGGCAGGGAGGGAGGGCTCGCTGTTTATGGACATTGTAGCTCCTTCCAAGTGGTGAATATTATTGTGTCTGTGTTGCGGTGGAAATATTGGCGCATGGTCTGTTTTTAGTGTGAGACAATGGCGGTGTTCCCCCAGAGGAGGCCAGCGCCGCGCAGCGCTTTGTTTAAGACGGATTAATTAAATACATAAATAAGAGTGAGAAAATGTGCGTTTTATTGAATCAATTTGTCTTTTAGATTTTTGTATTTTCATATGCCACCAAGTGCGTGTATGCATGTGTTTATTTGTGTGTTTTGTACTTTTGGGGCGTGAGCGTGTGTGTTGTTGTGAGTTTCATTGACTACGAATTAGCGCTTGTTTTCTGTACTTTTTTATAATTATTTCTCTCTCTCTCCTCTCTCCCCCCCACGTCTCTCCCTCACATCTCTCCTTTATTTCCTCTTCGCCTCTCTCTCCCCTCTCTCTCTCTCTCTTTCTCTCTCCCCCCTCTTCTTTCTCTCTCTCTCCCCCACTTTTCTGTCTCTCTCTCTCTCCCGTCTCTCTCTCGCTCTCTCTCTCTCTCTTGCTCTCTCTCCCCCCCACATCTCTCCCTCGCATCTCTCCTTTATTTCCTATTTGCCTCTCTCTCCCCCTCTCTCTCTCTCTCTCCCCCCTCTTCTCTCTCTCTCCCCCCCTTTCTT
>NC_136951.1:13919450-13954450 GCF_949987615.1 Pollachius pollachius
TTCCCCTCTCCTCTCCTCTCCTCTCCTCTCCTCTCCTCTCCTCTCCTCTCCTCTCCTCTCTCCCCTCCTCCTCTCCATTTCCTATTATTTCCTTTATGTTTTTCTCTCTCCCGTCATTACTCCTTTTTCATTGTTTGATCAACTTGTCACACACACAAACACACACTCACACACTCAAACACACTCGCACATACACACAGGCGAACACACCCACGTACGCTCTGGTACAATAGGGACAGGTGAGGGGTTTGACCCATGATGATGCTGTCGTTCTAACACCCCCCCCACCCAAACCCCCGGCCATGCTGTCCCACAGAGCACCGCCCCATTACCATATATATGGGGTTGTTGTGTCAGGGCCCTGCGACCCCCTGCCCGCCGGGGGGGAGATGACTTGGTGGGTTGCTGCTGGCCACCCGACTGGCCCGCCCTGGCCAGACTGGCCGTCAGAGCGTGGGATTCCTCGTCTAATGTGGCGCAGGGTCTGGGGGGTCTCTGGGCTGGGCAGCAGGGCGCTGGCTTTAGTTCTGGCGATCTTCCATCCTTCTTTCATTCCCTCCTCCCTTCTTTAACGCTCGCCGTTCTCCACTTCTTTTTTTCTTCATTTCATCCTTTTCTCCATTAACTCTTTCATTCCGTCCTTTCCTTTTTCTCTCCTCCTTCCCTTTCGTTCCTTCCTCTCTCCCTTAAGTTCTCCTCAGTCTTCCTCGACTCCTGGTTCGAAGTTGCTGACCCGGCCGGTGCACTCTCTCGCTCACACAGTCTATCACAACACACACACATTGTGCCTCTCTCTCTCTCTCGCTCTCTCTCTCTCTCTCTCTCTCGCCCCGTCTCGACCGGGGGCGTGCGACATGCATATTGCAGCAGGGCCCCTCTCTCTCTCAGGTCTCTAGGTAGTTGAGAGCGACTGTCCACGCGACACACAGCTGTTTAGACTGAGGCACACCGGGCTTAAGAGCTTTACCCCCCGGTCAGCCAAACACACACACACAAGCACGCACACACACACACACACACACAGACACACACACAACACACAAACACACAGACGTACACAAACACCCACACACAGACCCACACACGCAGGTAGAGATTAAAAGTGACACACAAATAATGTGTCTGAGTGTGTGAGTGAGTGGACACTTAAAACGTGTGACTCTGTGTGAACATGAACTCACTCATACACACACACTGACACACACTCACAAATCACAGCTTCAATGCTATGCTGCGGGTCTGACTTTGACAAGCTGACGAACACATTTGCTCTGTCTACTCTGAGGCACATTAAGCCCCACATGTTGTCATGAACCACCACCACGGCTAACTTCTACTGCTAACCACAGTACAGTGCTACAGCTAACTACAGCTAACTACAGCTCGCTGCATCTCACTACAGCACATCTACAACTCATACAGCACATCTACAACTCACTACAGCACAACTACATCTCACTACAGCTCACTACAGCTCACTACAGCTAACTAAAGCTCACTACAGCTCACTACAGCTGACTACAGTGAACTACAGCTAACTACAGCTCACTACAGCTAACTACAGTGAACTACAGTGAACTACAGCTAACTACATCTCACTACAGCTCACTACAGCTCACTACAGCTAACTACAGCTAACTACAGCTCGCTGCATCTCACTACAGCATATCTACAACTCACTACAGCACAACTACATCTCACTACAGCTCACTACAGCTCACTACAGCTAACTACAGCTCACTACAGCTCACTGCAGTGAACTACAGCTAACTACAGCTCACTACAGCTCACTACAGTGAACTACAACTAACTACAGCTCACTAAAGCTAACTACAGTGAACTACAGCTAACTACAGCTCACTACAGTGAACTACAGTGAACTACAACTAACTACAGTTCACTACAGTGAACTACAGCTAACTACAGCTCACTACAGCTCACTACAACTAACTACAGCTCACTACAGCTCACTACAGCTCACTACAGCTCACTACAGTGAACTACAGCTAACTACAGCTCACTACAGCTAACTACAGTGAACTACAGCTAACTACAGCTATCTACAGCTAATTGCAGGGAACGACAGCTTACTACAGCTAACTGCAGCTTACTACAGCTAACTGCAGCTTACCGCAGTAAACTACAGGAACTCATGAACAGGAAATCATTATATATATATACATACGTACGTAAATGATTTCTCTAAACCAGAGCGGGTTATTAATATATGCTCCTCCTCACAATGGGATTTCAAGCTTGTCGAATAAGGTTCCAGATCCACACACACACACACACACACACACAAAGCCAGGCACACACACACATAAACACACACTCTGAACCACTCTGATAAAAATGCACACACACAAGCACACAAACACAGACTTGAACAACCCCCCACACACACGTACACATCCAAAAAGACACACACACACACACACACACACACACACACACACACTCACACACACACACACAGACTCAAACACCCCCCGCCCCCCCCCCCCACACACACACACACATCCAAAAAGACACACACACACACTCACGTTTGGTCCAAGGCTCTGGTTCTTGCTAAAGCAAATCCTCTCTGGCAGGAGGCGCTTGGCTCAAGTCCCACAGATGGATTTGGCTCCAGCCCCCGGCCCCTCCACCTGCCATTATGTACTGGTAGTAATAATATAATAATAATAATATCAAATTAATATAATAATATCATCAGAGCATTCAGCCAGAGAACAGCCATCATGCAGGTGTCACATAGGCCTCCTCTCTCTCTCTCTCTCTCTCTCTCTCTCTCTCTCTCTCTCTCTCTCTCTCTCTCTCTCTCTCTCTCTCTCTCTCTCTCTCCCTCTCTATCTCTCTCTACCCCTTACCCTCTCTTTCTCTCTCACTACCCCTTGCTCTGTCTCTGTCTCTCTCTCTTTTGCTCTACCCCTCTCTCTCTCCCACCTCACATCTCTCTCCTCCCACTCTTTTTTTCTCAACTCTTTCTCTCTCTCTCTCTCTCTGCTTCATTGTCTCTCTAAAGACCTCTTTGGGGTCCCTGAGAGGGACCCCCCTAATGAACAACAATCCGGTTAGGCCCCACACACACACACACACACACACACACACACACACACACACACACACACACACACACACACACACACACACACACACACAGACTTCATCCAGGGGTTTAATTGAGTTGTGAGGGGCTCACACGGCTTAGATCGACTCAAGGAACGGGAATCAGCCGGCCTTAATGATAAGCTACACACACACACATGCGTACACGCACACACACACACACACACACACACACACACACACACACACACACACGCTAGCTCTCACTAGCCCTAGCTAGTGAGTGTCTGTTCCACTGTACTGGGGATTCTAGTGGCTAATCAGCAATTAGACACCATAATACCGGGTTATAGAGATAGTCTACTGTAATCTCTTATGTTCCCTTCAATTCTATTTCATTCTATTCTATCACACTTACTCATATTCTTATTCGTTTTCTATTTCATTCCGTTCTGCCATCGTCTATTGCTTTCCATCCAGACCTTTCCTATTCCATTCTGTGTCCTTCTATTCTTGTTAATTTGGTTTTGAACACACTCAATCTGAATGCTATGTGTTATTCTAAAATACCTGTCATATTTGTTATACAGCTACAGTACTACACCGATACAAATAACACGATATACATTAAAGACAGCATACCATCAACACTACACCATGTGAGCCAGAGGGATGATGGAGGATCTAGGTTCAGTACGTAGATATTCTGATATAGAGCTGCAGGCAGGAGGACGGGTTGCTAGCTCAACTCCCTGCCAGCCCCCTGAGGAGGTTCTGAGGTGCTCCAGGTGGTCATTCAAGTGGGCTGTGTTTTTTCCCCACTGCGTCCTGGTCTGGTCTGCCCCCGCCCCCCCCCCCAACGAGGCCACGCCCCCCCGCAAGGCCCCGCCCCCCACGCTGTGTCGGCCTGTTAATTGGGGCGTTTTAATTACGCTGAGTGGCTCCGCCCGCGTCTGGCCCCGCCGCGAATCCAATTCCCCGCCACTTCCTGTCACGTGACCTCCAGCCGCGACGCACCGATTGGATTAGGCTGTCGGTGGGGGGCCGTGTTGCCATGACGATTAACCCGATCGCAGACCCCGGCGTCGTGGGGTGGTCCACATGGCGATGGGTCGAGCACTGCGTGTGTGGCGGGAGATATGTGCATGCACACATGCACACACGCACATAGACACACACACATACATGATGTAGATGCTGTCCTCTTGTCAGTGGGATGAGGAGGATCAGGAGGTTGGCTGTGTTGAACACATGCACCGCAGGGGACACGAGGGAGAGTGCCAGCGTAGCGTGGCGTGGCGTGGCGTGGCGTGGCGTGGCGTGGCGTGTGTCCCAGCAGTTGTCTTGCAGTCAGCCACTGGCGGGGCAGGAGACATCTCGGTGGGGGTCTTGTGTTGGTTGGGAGGTGAGGACTGTCAGGAACACATCTGAACGTTGCTCGGTTTTCTCTGTATGGACGGGAGAGAGGATACGGCGAGCGAGAGGGACTGTAACGTCGTGTGAGACATTGTGTGTCCGTGCGTCAGTACGAGGGATAAAAATAAAGTGAGAGAGACCTTCAAGGTGCATTGTGGGACGTCAGGGGCCCAGGCGGCGTCCCTGGAGCCTTTGTGTTCGCGGGGAGCGGGGGGGTCCCTGTGCATGTGTCCTGTGTCCTCCGCTGGTGTCCGCGTGCATGAGGCCTCCGCCTGCGCTCCGAGGCGGGAAGGCTGTTGTGTCCGCGCTGTCGTCGCTCCCCTCTTTGTCTGCATGACAATGGCCGCCGATCGTCACCCGGGCAGCACCAGCTGAACTCTGGGAACGCTCGGTCCTGGCTCGTGATTGGCCATGGAGCTCCAGGCCGGTGCGTTTCATCTGCATGACACCCCCCCCCCCCCCCAGGGCTCGCCCAGGATGTGAGTGGTGCATGGGAGCCCGTCCGATCGGTCCAAAGGCTTGTTGTGTCGTGGCTCCGCCCCCGTCCCTCCTCTCATCCAATCAGTGCTACGGTGGTCACCGCCGGCCAAACTCTGCTGTTTTGGTTTTTGCAGGAGAGTGAGGGTGCACAGCCTCTGAACCTGTCGGCCAGGCCTAGGGCACCCAAGAGCAAGTCACCCACACCCCCCCCAACTTCCCCACAGGTGGCGTCCAGGCTGGCATCCCCAGGGTCCATGAAGCATAGCTCCGCCTCCTCCACCAGCGGGGGCTCCGCCCGGCCGCCTCAGCTCCATCGGTAAGTGTGTGGGGGGGGGGGGGGGGGGGGGGGGGGGTGGGCGCTAGGGTACACCACACACACACTGTGATGGATTCACCCCGAAAGACACTCCGGTAGTGACAGGGTGATGGGTTCACCACACACACAGTGCTACGGATAGATTCACACTAAATACACACTCTGGGACTGACATGATCACACACATGTTGTTATGGATAGACTCACACTAAAGAGACTCTGGTAGTGACAGGGTGATGGGTTCACCACACACACGTTGTTAGGGATTGAGTCACACTAGACTAGCACTCTGGGACTGACACGATCGCACACACGTTGTTATGAATAGGGAGGGAAGGACCCGCAGCACATACACAAACAAACTTTTTCTGGACATCCAGGAGGAATGGAATGAGTTCTTCCACATTGTAGGATACTCAACAACATCTCCTGATGTTCTAGAACGTCAGACGGTTCTGGTGCATTCTGAGACGTTGGACCGGCCTCAACACTGTAGGTGTATTGACGGCTTCTACAACCGTTTGATATGCTAATCGCTCCGCCACGACGTGGTGGGTGACGGAGGCGCCGACGGAAATAGCTCCGCCTCGAACAATGAAACACCAAATTGCTAAAAACAAAAATTTCCACGCAATTGTTGCCACTGCCAGCTCAGCCCTCTAATCACCTCCATCCATATGTTGAGAGCGAGCAGAAGATGAACCGCCATTTTGTGGTTGGCTAATCGATTCTCCACACGGAGCTGATAGTTCAACTATTACACGTGTGTTACGGGCTATAATTAGCGTGTTTTTGAGTCTCTCTTTCCCCCCGCGGATAGGCCGCTTTGTTACATGTTTATTAATGACTGAAAGAGACAGTGGCGAGGGAGAGAGACAGAGAGACAGAGAGAGAGAGAAGAGAGAGAACAGGATTAACATGTTATCCACCCTGGGTGAGGGAGTTAGTGGAACAGTGGAGAGAGAGAGGAGATGCGTATGACAGACAGAGCTCGTCAGTAAAGAGCTTAGACAAGGCTCTTAAACAGCCCAGCACAAACAAGAGGAATTAATAGCACAATATTGCACAACTACACAAACACCAACTAATATACACTTGCGTACGGACACGCACACAAACACACACACACCATTCCCACACCAACATACACAGACACACACCCTTCCCACACACATATAAACACAAACGCATACAGACACACAAACACCCTAAAACAAACACAAAAATAAATGTACACAGAACCACACAAAGCCTGGCAAAAACGTGCACAAACACACTGATACCATTCACACACACACACACACACATACACACAAACACGGCCATGTTGTTTTACTTGGCTGGTGTTTTTCAGTCTTAATCTCAGATTAAAACTCAGATTAGAGACTGCCGCCACAGATGTTTTTTGTTCTGACAAATGGATTATAGTGGAGGAAGGTGTGCGTGATCTGTGTGTGTGATCTGTGTGTGTTTCGTTGTGTGTGTGTGTGTGGGGGGGGGGGGATCTATGTGTGTGTGTGTTTGAGTGTGTGTGACCTGTCCATCTGCCCACCCTAAAAAAATGTCACTTGTTTTAAAGCTGTGGTGCAGGATCTGTGTGTGTGCGTGCATTTGTGTGTGTGTAGGTGTGTGTGTGTATGTGTGTGTGAGTGTGTGTGTGTATGTGTGTGTGAGTGTGTGTGTGTGTGTGTGTGTGTGCGTGTGCGTGTGCTGTTGTTTCCCACATCCATCCATCCATCATTATGCATCCCTCCATCTCTCCCTCTATTAAGAGCATCAGCAGATAGATCAGTCTCCGTGATAGTGGAGCTGAGAGTAGAGAAGGTCTTTACTGTGTCCACGGGGCTGAAGATAACAGCCCTTAGAAAAGATCTCACAGTACTGGAGGAGACAGTGTTTTTATTCAACAAACACTCCTCTCCTCTCCTTTCTCCCTTCCTCTTCTCCCGCCATAATTCCCTCACCCAGCCTCTCCTTTCCTCCTCTCTTCCTCCCTTCGTCTCTTCCTGCTCGCTTACCTCTGTCTCCCCTCTTCTCTCCCTTCCCCTCCCCATCTCTCCTCCTCTGTTTCCATCTCTCCTCTCCTCTTCTCTCCTCTCCTCTCATGTCTCCTCTCTCCTCCCCTCTCCTCCTCTCCTCCCCTCTCACATCTCCCCTTTCCTTCCCTCTTCTCTCCTACCCTCTCTCCTTCCCTCGCCTCCTCTCTCCTCCCACCCCTCACCCCCCTCCTCTCCCCTCCACCTCCGTCCGTGTTGGCGGTGATGACTTGTGACAGCGTCCATGTCTCTGTCATTACCAACACACAGTCTGCAGCGCTTTAGCTCCACGGATTAGTGCAGATAACGGCTCCATAAGCCACGACTTTGTTAAGTGCTAACCCCACGATAGACTGTAGCGATAGGCTAACACACACTTACATACACACACATACACACACGCACACGAAAACGAACACGTACGCGCAGGACGCTCCTGATGCCTTGTTAATGCTAAGCTTCAGAGATAATAAGGATGTTAGGAGGAGAGAGGAGGAGGAGGAGGAGAGAGGAGGTGAGGAGGTGGAGGAGAGAGGAGGTGAAAGAGAGAGGAGGTTGAGGAGGCGGAGCAGAGAGGAGGAGAGCAGGAGCAGTAGGAGGTAGTGAGGAGATGTGAACTCTACAGTGTGTGTAGGGAGCAGATGTTAGCGGAGCGGAAAATTAGCCATAATGTTAGCCATAATAGAAGTCACCTGGGCTCTGGAGAACCCCTGGACATAAGTGTGTGTGTGTGTGTGGGTGTGTGTGTGTGTTAGGAGATACATACACAAACACACACAGGGGAGGAGAAGCAGAAGGGGGAGGTGGGAGGGGGGGAGAGCTGAGAGGAGGGGAGGGGAGGGAGGGCCTCAGGGTTATGGTAATGTCTGCACCTCCTGGCTCAAGGGAGGTCTTGTCGGGTCACTGCATCTGTGCTCTCTGTCTGACACACACTCGCCTGCACCAGCCCGACACAGACTCACACACACAGAGGCACACACACATGCACGCATGAACACTATCAGACACAATTTAAGGTAGAAATCAAGAAAATCATGCCTACCTCTGCTATTCTGTTCCTTTTTCAGCCGTTTGCTTCGGACACGGATCACTCGCACCTTCGAACATTAGAATCAATCCGATGGACACTAATGTGAAAACCAACAGCAAATCTAAAGGTGAAAGAAAACACATGCATTAACATGTAACCTAAACTTCTCCCTCCCCCCAGACCTGCTGTCCTCCCTCTCCCAGGGGGCCTACCTCAACGACCACGAGGCCGTGTCCAAGGCCTTCGCCGAGGCGCGGCAGATGAAAGAGCACCTGAAGAGGGAGCAGCAGGTTCTGGACGCCAAGGTGGCGGCCGTCAACAACCTGGGTCTGAACAACGGCCGCGCCGACAAGGTACACACAGGAGAACACACACACACGTATACGGGAGAACACACACACACGTACACACAGGAGAACACACACACGTACACAGGAGAACACACACACGTACACACAGGAGAACACACACAGACACACACACAGGAGAACACACACAGACACACACACAGGAGAACACACACACACGTACACGCAGGAGAACACACACAGGAGAACACATACAGACACACACACAGGAGAACACACACACACACGTATACATAGGAGAACACACACACAGACACACACACAGGAGAACACACAAAGACACACACAGACACACACACAGGAGAACACACACACACAGACACACAGGAGAACACACACAGACACACGCAGACACACACACAGGAGAACACACACACGTACACACAGGAGAACACACACAGACACACACACAGACACACACACAGGAGAACACACACACACGTACACGGGAGAACACACACACACGTACACACAGGAGAACACACACACGTACACAGGAGAACACACACACACGTACACACAGGAGAACACACACAGACACACACACAGGAGAACACACACAGACACACACACAGGAGAACACACACACACGTACACACAGGAGAACACACACAGGAGAACACACACAGACACACACACAGGAGAACACACACACACACGTATACATAGGAGAACACACACACAGACACACACACAGGAGAACACACAAAGACACACACAGACACACACACAGGAGAACACACACACACAGACACACAGGAGAACACACACAGACACACGCAGACACACACACAGGAGAACACACACACACATACACACAGGAGAACACACACAGACACACACACAGACACACACACAGGAGAACACACACACACGTATACACAGGAGAACAAACACAGACACACACACACAGAGGAGAACACACACACACTAAAAGACAGATACATACAGTCACACATACACACACACAGAAGAACACACACACAAACATACAAGCACACACACACAAGAGAACAAACACACACACACACCTGGAATGATAACACAAATGCACATATAATGATCATGCACATTGAACTCTCACACACACACACACACATTAAATATAATCGATATAACAAATAATCAGCCAATCACCACTTGATGGTTTTAAACATAAATGTTTCAAAGCAACGTGTGAATTATTGAGGATGTTAAATATGCATTTTCTCTGATGGCCCCCAGCTATTAAACAGTTAAAAGAAAACATAACAAATAACTGAGAACTTCAGTTATTGTAGATATTACTTTTTTATTCTTGTTACAATCTTTCACAAACGCACAAAAAATATATTCTTTAACAGAAAATACATATTGATAAAAAACGTTTGCTGGTGACATTTTCCTTTGTTTTGGTCATAAATGCAACACCTCAAAATACCGTCTTCATCTCAAAATGAATATGCCGATTTTAAAAACAATGTTATAATTATTTGAAAATAAACTCATATGCAAGGTTAAAACAACAAAATAAAAGAGGAATTACAAAAGACATCCTCTGTCATAACATATTTAAAATAACCCAAACAGCTTGGAAAACATCTCATATAACGATGCCGACGTTTATATTCTTGGCAAAAAAATAAGAAACAAAGTTATTTAATTTAATTAACAGTAAAATCACCAAAACAAGACAGATATAAATATATATTTTTTTAGAAAGAAAGCCAGAAAGAGAATATTGACTAAAAACATGAACCTATTAATTAAACAGTCAAACTTAAAATATATAAACTGTTTGTTTTTTTTTCAAAAAATGAAATGAGAGTTTAAACAGGATTGAGTCTCAGAATCCACCCATCTGATTTAAAACAGATAAGAGTTGAAACAGGACTGAGATAAAACAGGACTGAGTTTAAACAGGACTGAGTTAAAACAGATCAGAGTAAAAACAGATTAGAGTTGAAACAGGACTGAGTTAAAACAGGACTGAGTTGAAACAGGACTGAGTTAATACAGGACTGAGTTGAAACAGGACTGAGTTGAAACAGGACTGAGTTGAAACAGGACTGAGTTAAAACAGGACTGAGTTGAAACAGGACTGAGTTAATACAGGACTGAGTTGAAACAGGACTGAGTTAAAACAGATCAGAGTTAAAACAGGACTGAGTTAAAACAGGACTGAGTTGAAACAGGACTGAGTTGAAACAGGACTGAGTTAAAACAGGACTGAGTTAATACAGGACTGAGTTGAAACAGGACTGAGTTAAAACAGGACTGAGTTAAAACAGATCAGAGTTAAAACAGGACTGAGTTAAAACAGGACTGAGTTAAAACAGGACTGAGTTTAAACAGGACTGAGTTAATACAGGACTGAGTTAAAACAGGACTGAGTTAAAACAGGACTGAGTTGAAACAGGACTGAGTTAAAACAGGACTGAGTTGAAACAGGACTGAGTTAATACAGGACTGAGTTAAAACAGGACTGAGTTAAAACAGGACTGAGTTAATACAGGACTGAGTTAAAACAGGACTGAGTTAAAACAGATCAGAGTTAAAACAGGACTGAGTTAAAACAGGACTGAGTTGAAACAGGACTGAGTTAAAACAGGACTGAGTTAAAACAGGACTGAGTTAAAACAGGACTGAGTTAAAACAGGACTGAGTTAAAACAGGACTGAGTTGAAACAGATCAGAGTTAAAACAGGACTGAGTTAATACAGGACTGAGTTAAAACAGGACTGAGTTAAAACAGATCAGAGTTAAAACAGGACTGAGTTAAAACAGGACTGAGTTAAAACAGGACTGAGTTAAAACAGGACTGAGTTAAAACAGGACTGAGTTAAAACAGGACTGAGTTGAAACAGGACTGAGCTCCCCCCCCCCACCATCGACCCAGGTCCTCAGGAGTGAGAGCGAGAGCAGCCTCCTGTGATTCTGCGGCCCCTGCTATGGGGCCCGCTCTAGGGCCCCTCCCAGGGGCCCCAGGCCTGTGTGGGAGGGGGACCACACCGGCCCCTCTTTGCTGGCTGGTGTGTAAATGTGTCACGGCTAAACGCACGCAGATAACAACCTGCAGGAACGGGGGGGGCTTCTGGGGGCTGCGCTACAGGCGTGTGTGTGTGTGTGAGTGAGTGTGTGTGCGTGACGCTAATGTGCGGTGACGGCCGAGGGTGCGTGGAAGCGAGGCTAAATTTGCGGTTATTTGTTAAACACACTAGGAGTCATCCAGGGCGCACACACACACACACACTCAATTTGTCTTATTTATCTTCCAATGTCTGTCGCTTTTCTTCCACTCTGTCTTTCTCTCTCTCTCTCTCTCTCTCTCTCTCTCTTTCAGCATCTTCGTCTTATTATATTTTTTGTATAATTTATTTTATTTTGTATTACTTGAACATTATTACTATTATCATTATATTAAGCTAGAACAATTCGACAAAATTATGTTTCTAATATCCTGCAAATATGATGAATACATTAATAATACCAACATTTCTTGCTCTATTATTATATCAATGTTATTTCTCACATTCATATTTCGATATGATTTATCGCGGTTATTTTCAGATCATGTTCACAGCTATCGCTGTTAGTTGTTTCCGGCAAATGTCAATCAACTGGGATAGTGGGAGCTTTTAATTTGAAGGAGCTCTTTTATTTCTGGTCCTGTCATTGCAGAACAGAAAGACGCTAAACAAGTTGTTGCTCCCTTCAATTTGTTTGTTTATTTTTCACAACATTTCTCTGTTTCTCTGCTCCTCTCGCTCCGTCCCTCAGTGAACATTTATGTAAAGATAAAACTGCGATATCATTTGCGACTTTTATTCTGTGTAACGAGTTAAGTGATTTCACATGGTGGCACCTCGCCTCTCTCCCTTCACTCTAAATCACATTAAAATGCAATACACTCAGTAACAACGTCCTGATAAAACGCTTTACACCTCTCTCTCTCTCACTGTCTCTCTGTCTCTCTCTCTCTCTCTCTCTCTCTCTCTCTCTCTCTCTCTCTCTCTCTCTCTCTCTCTCTCTCTCTCTCATCACTAGTCCATCAGGACGTAGTCCAGGTGAAGCCACTCCAACGGTTAAACTCCATCAGGCTGCAGTGTGTTCAAACAGCTTCCATTACACAGTTTGCCCTGTCGCCGCGCAGCCGGGCGGGCGACCTTACGAGTCACTGGGGAGTGGAGAGAGAGAGAGAGAGAGTGAGACCGAGAGACAGAGAGAGTGTGTGTTTCTGGGGAAAAGCTCCTAATCGTATAATTAAACTGGGAAAAGCTGCGAAGGAAATTGTGCGTGTGTGTGTGTGTGTGTGTGTGTGTGTGTGTCTGCGTGTGTGTGTGTGTGGCTGTGTGCATGTGTAGGTATGTGAGTGTGCCGGGGTTTTGTTCTCTGTGTGCGTTTTATTCTAAATGTGTGGGTGAATATGTGTGTAAATATCGTTATTTTTGTGTGTGTGTGTGTGTGTGTGTGTGAGTAGCTCAGCACCCGTGCTGAGCATTAGCGTCGCGGCTAACATTAAGTATGTAAATGTTCAGTAAATCAGCCTTTTATTGGCTGTAATAAATACCCAGGGGGCCGAGGGGTATAGCCCCGGCACTCGTCCGCCCACCCACACTCTCTCTCTCCCTCTCTCCCTCTCTCTCTAATGTGCCGCCCCCTTGGGGAGAGAGAGAGAGGGGGAGAGGGGGAGAGAGGGAGTGAGGGAATGAGGGGAAGTTGGGGAGAAGGGGAGAGAGGGGGTTAGGGGGAGCGGGGGAGAGAGAGCTGGATGGGGAGAGAGAGGTGGACGGGGGAGAGAGAGGGGGAGGGGGAGAGAGAGGTGGATGGGGGAGAGAGAGGGGGAGAGGGAGAGAGAGGGGGAGGGGGAGAGATGCAGGTGGTTGCCAGGAGGGGTTTCCAACAGGCAATAACTGGCAGTGGTGTCTCATCTCACCTGAATACGCACGCACACACATACATAAACACACGCTCGCACACAGACGCAGACACACACGCACATACTACTTAGTATGTTCACCTGCTCCTACATAATTTTTATGCATAATTCCTAATAATTCTGCAAGCCAACTTCTAAAACCAGAGCAAACCAAACCAAGTTAAATATTATTAACAATAACAAAAATTATTAACCATACAAAACCACGCTAAATATTATTAACCATACCCAACCAAGCTTAATATTATTACCCATACAAAACCACGGCAAATAGTATTAACCATACCAAACCATCCTAAATATTATTAACTGTACCAAACCACGCTAAATATAATCAACCATACCAAACCAACCTAAATAGTATTATCAATTTTATTACACGCTCAATGCTATTAGCGGTGAATCGTGCAAACCTTGGTTCTAAGTTACTTTTACTGCTGTTTTTTTCTGACATTTACCAGTGGTCCCTAACTTTGTGCGTGTGTGTGTGTGTGTGTGTGTGTCTGCGTGTGTGTGTGTGTGTGTGTGTGTGTGCGCGTGTGTTACAGGAGAAGGCGGCACTAGAGAGCTTGAGTCAGCAGCTGAAGCAGCAAGCGGAGGAGAAGTTCAACGCCATGCTGGACTTCACCATGAGTGGAGACTCTGATGGTAACACACGCATACATCCACATAGACACACTCATACCCACCCACCCACACACATACACAAACCTACATACACACAGCTACATACACACACACACTTATATGAACACGCATGCACATGCACACACACACATACACATACCTGTATATCTACACACATGCACTCACAAAGCCTCATGCACACAGACATGCACATGCACATGCACGCACACACACACATGCAGACGCAAAAACACACACACATTTGCTTATCTTATAAATCGTTTGTCCTCCTCTCCCCCTCCTCCCCTTCCTCCCCCCTCCTCCCCCTCCTCCCCCTCCTCCCCCCCCTCCTCCCCCCCTCCTCCCCCAGGCTCCCCCAGTGTGTCTGACTCCAGGATGTTCCGGGAGGCCAGGGGGCGGGGCTCCAGCGAGCCCCACATCAAGCGGCCAATGAACGCCTTCATGGTGTGGGCCAAAGACGAGAGGAGGAAGATCCTGCAGGCCTTCCCCGACATGCACAACTCCAACATCAGCAAGATCCTGGGTGAGCCTCACACACACACACACACACACACACACACAAGGGTCGCACACACACACAGGGTCACACACACACACACACACACACACACACAAACAGGGCCGTACACACACACAGGGTCGAACACACACACACAAACAGGGCCGTACACACACACACACACACACACACACACGGAGGGTCGCACACACATGCACACACAAACACACAGGGTCGTACATAGACACACACATACACACAGGGCCGTACACACACACAGACATACAGGGTCGCAAAGACACACACACAGGGTCGCACACACTACACACACAAACAGGGCCGTACACACACACACACACGGTAATACACACACACATACACTCACAGTCGAAAATATACAAACATACATGTGTTAGTGGTGTGTGTTAGTGTGTGTGTTAGCGACCAGCTGTGGGAGCAGCGGCGTTGACAGTGATGACATCATTCATTATGCATTAAACACTTCCCTCCCCCCCCCACACACACACACACATCCCCCGTGCTGCCGGGATTGGCTCTGACATTTTAAAGAGCTCCTAAGTGTTTTATAACACGGGGAAATCTGGTTTTAATAAGCCTCCCCCACCCTCCATATCCATCTCTCTCTCCCCCTCTCTCTCTTCCTTAGATTGTATATCTCAGTGTCTCACTCTCTCTCTTTCTCTCACTCTTCTTGATATGGTGTATCTCAGTGTCTCTCTCCCTTTCTCTCTCTGCCTGTGTCTCTCTCACACTCTTTCTCGCTTCCTTAGATTGCCTCACAGTGTCTCTCTCTCTCTCTCGTTCAAGTGGTTTACAGAAACATTGTGAATGGAGGGAGAGAGAGGGCAAGCGAGCGAGAGACACACACACACACCCTCACACACAGACACACACACACACACACACACACACACACACAGCTTGAAGCGATTACGCATACAGTAGCCGTAGCGTAAATGCAGACCAGATACGAGACCCGGCTCACACACACATACACTGATGATCTGATCCAGAGTCAGCGGAACAGAGGGAGAGAAAGAGAGGGACGAAGGGGGAGAGAGAGAGAGATGAGGGAAGGAGAGAGAGACAAGGGAGGGAGAGAGACGAGGGAGGGAGAGAGACAGACGAGGGAGGGAGAGAGAGAGACAGAGCAGGGAGAGGGAGAGAGACAGACGAGGGAGGGAGAGAGAGACAGACGAGGGAGGGAGAGAGAGAGACGAGGGGGGAAGAGAGAGACAAAGGAGGGAGAGAGACGAGGGGGGAGAGAGATAGACGAGGGAGGGAGAGAGAGACAGACAAGAGAGCGAGAGAGACAGACTAGATAGCAAGAGAGACAGACTAGATAAGGAGAGAGAGAAAGAGTAGAGGGGAAGAGAGGGACAGCACAGTAAAGACTGTGAGTGTGAGATCAGAGGGAGGGAGACAGGGTGACAGAGAGAGAGGGATGGAGGTGAAGGTAGGTTAAGTAGATCCCTCGTTAGTTAGATGAGTACCTGCTGTCCTCACTGCTCTTCTCGTTAACCTCTCTCGCTCTCTCGCTCTCTCTCTATCTCTCTAAATCTCTCTCCTCTCTCTCTCGTTCTTGTTCTCTCTCTTGTTCTCTCTCTCTATCATTTATTTATATATTTATTCATTTATCTCGCTCATTTTCCTTTGATTAAATGGTTGACCCTCAATCAACTGTTGTTAGGTGTTTGTGAGTGTGTATGTGGGTGCGTGCGTGCGTGCATGAGTGCGTGTCATTCGATGAAAGTGCCAAAGTACACCGTCCGTCACACTTCAAAGATAAACAACGATAAAGAGAATGTAAATAACACCACTTATAACAACTCTCCTCCTCCTCTCTCCTCCTCCTCCTCCTCCTCCTCTCTCCTCCTCCTCTCTCCTCCTCCTCCTCTCCTGCTCCTGCTCCTCCTCCTCTCTCCTCCTCCTCCTCCTCTCTCCTCCTCTCTCCTCCTCCTCCTCCTCCTCCTCTCTCCTCCTCTCTCCTCCTCCTCCTCCTCCTCCTCTCTCCACCTCCTCCTCCTCCTCCTCCTCCTCCTCCAGGCTCCCGGTGGAAGGCTATGACCAACCTGGAGAAGCAGCCTTACTACGAGGAGCAGGCGAGGCTCAGCAAGCAGCACCTGGAGAAATACCCAGACTACAAGTACAAGCCGCGGCCCAAGAGGACCTGCCTGGTGGACGGCAAGAAGCTGCGCATCGGGGAGTACAAGGCCATCATGCGGAGCCGGCGGCAGGAGATGAAGCAGTACTTCAGCGTCGGGTCAGTGGAATGAGTAGGGCTCCGTCTCCTCCTCCTCGTCCGAGTTCTGACCCCCTGCGCCTGCTCTGCTCCCTGCCTTCCCCCTCCCCCTCGTCCAACCTCTCGCTCCTTATTCTGCCGCTACTCCCCCTCCTTCTCCTACTCCCCCTCCCTCATCCTTCGGCTCCTCCTACTACCCCTGCTCCCCTCCTCCACCTGCTGCTCCTCCCCTCATCCCGCTCCTCCTGTCCCTCCCCCTCTCCTCCTCTTCCTCCTTCTCCTGCTCCTCCTCCTTCTCCTGCTCCTCCTCCTCCTGCTCCTACTCCTCCTCCTCCTGCTCCTCCACCTCTCCTCCTCCTCCCCCTGCTCCTCCTCCTCCTCCACCTCTCCTCCTCCTCCCCCTGCTCCCCCTCCTCCTCCTCCTCCTCCTCCTCCACCTCTCCTCCTCCTCCCCCTGATCCTCCTCCTTCTCCTCCTCCTCCACCTCTCCTCATCTTCCTCCTCCTGCTCCTATTGCTGCTCCTCCTCCTGTCCCGTATCCTTCCCCTGGTCCCCCATTTAAACATTGACTTGATGTCTGACATCGTTTGAGATGAAACTAACCCCTCTCCCCCCTTCCTCCCCTCTCCCTCCCCCCTCTCTGCCCCCCTCTCTCCCCCACTGCAGCCAGCAGAGCCAGCTGCCCTTCTCCCAGGCGGGCGTGGTCTACCCGGGGGCCCTGTCCCTGGCCGGCCTGCCGTCCCCCCAGATGCCCTCGGAGCACAGCAGCATGTCCAGCAGCCCGGAGCCCAACGCCACCGCGCTGCACCACGGCGGGCCCTACCTCCACGGGGGGCCCAAGGGGGAGGAGCCCCGCATCAAGGAGGAGGAGCTACGGCTGGACGACAGCAACGGCGACGCCTACGACGACTTCGACTACGAAGACGAGGACGCCGACTACGCCAGCGACAGCGAGAACCACATCAACCAATGAGAGGCCGGCGGTGGTGGCGGCAGGGAGGAGGCGGAGCTCTCGGGCGGCCCCCCTCCAATCAGGAAGGAGCTCGTCTTCTCTTTCGGCCGCCCTGAGTTTCGAGTTGCAGTCTTACTACCTTCAACCCCCCCCCCCCCCCACACACACACGTATTCTCCGAGCCAATCGGGACTCTTTAAGCAGAGCCGACCCCCTTCCCCTCTCCCCTCCCCCTATTGGCTTCTTGATACCAGCATCCGACCAATCAAATGAAAGCACAGGACCTGTCACTCACACTGACTGTTACGGGAGGCGGAGTCAACGAAGCCTGCTCCGAGAGCCGCGGCATAACCATAGAAACGTACGTCCAGGAGTCTGGCGGTGAGCGTTGGAGTCGCTATGGTGACGACCAGAATCCTCCCAGACCCTCAGAAGAACCTCGCTCGGACCCCCGGAGATGAACGCGTGTCTTCGGACGAGACGCGGCACGACGATTTAGGTGGACCTGTTTATAATCCAGAGACACTTTTAAGATTTAAAAGATGCTTTTTTTTTGTTCTTGGTTCTATAATATTCTCACTCAGGTACGAGGTGCCATCAGTGGCTTGTGAATGTGACTTGTTGTTTTTTTGTGCTTAAAGTTTGAATAATAACTGATGAAAAAAACTGATTTATTGGCTGTTAAGCACTTGAAAGACAAACTATTTTCAAAAAAAATGAACAGCTCATCCCCCTTGCAGTTTATCCCTTTGTTTTAGCGACGCACCCCCCCCCCCCCCCCCCCTTTCACACCCCCGCTCCCCTTTCCGTTGGTACGGTCCAGGAAGGTCTGGACTGTTGTTCATCAGCGAGGACTGTTCCACTTTCAGCAAGTACGGGGGGAGCGTTGTTTCCTGCTGACAGACAGACAATCCCCCGCTGACACCCGGCGGTCCTCTGCTCTCCGCTGAAACACTTTCCAGTGGAGATCCCCGGCCGCCATTTTGTGTCCCCGCGCGTTTCCTGTTTCCTGTTCACCACCCTCTACGCACGCGTCCCCTGAAACCAAACTTGAGTTTCTCCTCGCTGGGCCCTCAAAGGGCCCTCTTTTCGTCATGCACACACACACAGACACACACATTAGTGTCCACATGCGCTCACTTGATCATACACACACAATCATACACACACACACATTAGTGTCCACATACATTCATGTGATCACACACACACACACACACACACACACACAAACGTGCGCTTTTGTTCAGTTCCTTACGTGATTTCTGCTGCTTCCAATCAAACATCGTTCTGCTGTCTTCTGTGGGCGGAGCTTAGGCGACGTCAGCCAATCAGTGTTTCCGTTTGTAACAACCTCGTAAGTGACGTCACGACTCATCCTCATCCTTTTTTCACGTAAAAAAACTTCAAAGTCTGCGTTTATCGCAGGATTTACGAAAACTAAAAAATGTTTTGCTTCTGTTTTTTTCCCATTCTAATTTAGCTTTGAATCCGTAACTGTATCACGACAAATTCAGAGTTTTGCTAAAAGCATCATTTTTTTCATTTGCTGTCATGACAACCGTTTAATGTCCACCAGTTACGCTAGCTCGTTGCTAGAGGAAGTAGCTCCACTGCCATATATGGGCGGTTCGATGAGTCACTTACGAGGTTTAATGGAAAATTGTTGTTTTTTTCTTGTTGTTTTTATTTTATTCAAAACTGCCTCTAGACTAATATTATTAACAATAAGTATAAGAATGGTCAACATTTCCTGAGTTTAGTAAGTTATGTACAGTATAATTTATTTTCTTTCCTCTTCGTCAGGTTATTTTACGACCATGTGACGTTATAACGCTTACAGAAACATTATTCTATTTAGCGGGTAGGTATTTAGACTCAAACATCGTCCATCTTGTTTTAAACTCTGTTCCCTCGTTTTGGATGCGTTTCTTTTATATTAATCCTAGGGCTCGTGTGGGTGGAGTTAGGAGGTTGGGAGCTGGGCCCGCCCCCGTCCCAGACTTAACCCTTTATTAATGTCCTCTGGTCGTCCGCAAAGAGGAACGAAGAACATGATTTTTGTATTATTATTATTATTGCTATTATTTTATTTTTAATGTTGATATAATGTATAATGTGAAGTTCCCTCACATCTTGTTTATTTTTATTTTTTTGATTGAAGAAAAAAACATATTTTTTTGTCAATCTGAACAAATTCCGAAGTTAGCTGGTCGCCTGCGATGGAAAGGGTGGAACATCTGTGGACACGCACACGCATGTGCACACGCACACACACACACACACACACACCCATGCACAAACACAAGCCCACGCAGAACCTAACCTCACTTTACAGTAATGTGCACTTACACGTGCCCGAACACAAACACACGAACACGCAGGTGCACACTCACAGCCGCGTTCGAGATAACACTTTAATCAAATAGTTGTGAAGCCTCACAGAGTGCTAGAGAGGAGATATTATTTCTGGATGCTGTCCTGACACCAGACAGGTCGTCAGATACTGACACCTTTGTATATAAACTGTGTTTCCACCACTGACACGAAGGAAAACCAGAAGTTGTGTCCCTGATGTTCTGCTGTCCTCCATCCCAGACCCCCGGTCTATTTATCACTCTCTCTCTCTCTCTCCTTTCTTTATATCGCTCTATCATCTATCTATCTATTGCTCTACATCTTTCTGTTGTGCTACATATCTATATCACTCTTGCATCTGACATTTTCTAATCTATCTATCTATCTATCTTGATCTTTGTTTGAGTTCTCCACACGATGCTGAGACACGGTGATCTCCTTGTTTACAATCATACTATCGCTTCAGCCACCCCTTTGTTATCGCATTAATGGTTTGACCCTCTATGCTGGAGAAAGGTTTACTAAAGGGATTAGTCCATTGTGAAGATATATGGGGAGGTGGGGAATAAGACTTTTAATCATCCCTGCTGGCAAGGTCTGTCCCTTTTTCAAGACAATGAACATGATGATTATGACAAAAAAATAATATTTAAGACAATCAAAGTCATGTGGAGCTCACAACAAAGTAATCATGAAAAAGTAAAAAAATACTTATTTCGCCATCTCAACTTGAAAACTCGAGAAAGATAATTATGTAAATATAACATAGAGCTATAGATTTATATTTTGTTCATAACACAGTGTAATATAAGTTGTATATTTCTTTTTTCTCTCTCTCTCTCTCCTCCTTTGTCTCTTTTATTGATGTTATCCATACCACAGAAAAGCAGGAGTCCAAACTCTGAAAAAAAATACGAAAAATATCAAAGAAATATCGAAGAAAAACACAAAAAAAGGCGGCGATGGGGCAGCCATCGCTGCCCGTCTGTTCCAAGTTCACTTTTTCAGTATTACCGCCAGACACGGCTCTAATAAAGACAGCAATGTGTTCCCTTAAAGCCCGCCGCCTCCGACTCACTCCTTTACCACGCACACTCCGACACAAACACACACACCAACAAAAACGCAGACAACAACATGAACGCACACACCAACACAAACGCACACACCCACACACACACCAACACGAACACAGACACCATTATGAACACATACACCAACATAAACGCACAGAGAGGACCCGCAGTGTGTGTGTGTGTGTGTGTGTGTGTGTGTGTGTGTGTGTGTGTTTGTATGTGTGTGTGTACATGTATGGATATGTAAATAACTCAACAGGCAGTGTGTGTGTGTGCGTTGGTGTATGTACATGTAAAGATATGGTAATAATTCAAAAGGCAGTGTGTGTTTTGGAACATAAAAAGATATGGTAATAACTAAACATGTAGTGTGTGTGATTGTTAAATGTGTGTGTGTGTGTGTGTGTGTGTGTGTGTGTGTGTGTGTATTTTAAATGAACCCAACTATTTATCAGTCCAGTTGAATTTTGAGACTTTTCAGTTATTTATTTTAGCCAAGAGAAAAAGAGTCTGATGCCTTGTGTGTGTGAGTCTGTATGTATATTTCGTGTGTGTGGGCTATGAGAGAACCGCAACAAGTTTCTGAGTGTGTGTTTTTAAATGTGTGTGTCTACGGTGCATGCTGGCGTGTGTGTGTTTATCTGTGTACATTTTTGTGTGTGTGTGCGTGTGTTATGTGTGTGTTTCTGTTTGTGTGTTACTCGGGGGGGAAAACCACCACACACCTGCTCAAGCACCGTGCGGTCTGTGTATCTCAGAGTTTGATCAGAGATATAAAACATCTCTCTCCCTCCCCCCCCCCCCCCCCCCCCCAGTTGAAAGGCAGAGCCCCTAATTGATTCTCAGTTCCAGATGCCCGCGATGTTACATTCTCCGCGTCGAAGGGTTAAAAACACGAAAGCGCACTCTGCGAGCGCCATTACGCGCTGCCGCCCGCCCATCTGTGGCCATATGTTCAACACCCCACCCCCTGTCTCCCCCTTCCTCCCCCCTGCCTCCCTCCTGCCTCCCCACGCAGGCAGGAGGGGGGTGATCCTACACGCCTTGCTAATTAGCGTGCAGCGGGCGAGCGTCTGAAAGCGCCGTCGTGGGCAGACGGCGGCGACGGCGGCGGAGAGTGGAGGACCATGTTGGTCCCCGGGCCCGCCTGCATCTTTAACGGGTGCCTGGAGGGGACATTTAGAGGAGCAGGAAGCAGAGGAGGCTCAAGTGTGGAGAGTTGGGAGCCGAGATGCAAATTGGGATTTTTGATTTTCTTTTTTTGATTTTCTTTTTGGCGTCTTATTGTCAGCAGAACGCTGGAGAAAGCTGGGGGAGAAAGCTGGCGCGTGACCGACTTTAAGAACACATACACCCGCACACACGGACACACACTGACACCAAGACACACACACAATAACCATATACACTTAAAGACACTCAAAACCATTTAGCAATAACCTTATACACACATAACATACTCAGGCACTTGCATACAAAAATATATACACACACACAGAAAACCATAGAGGTACACATAAAAACACACACACACAGAAAACCATTGAGGTACACATAAAAACACACACACAGATGCACACACACAGACACACACAGACAGAAGCTCCTCAGCGTTGGTGAAAGAGGGAAGTTGGAGGAGTGTAATCCCAGCTCTTAATCAGTTATCATACTGCCAGCTATCGTATCGCTGCAGCCAAACTGTCGATGAGGAAAACGTTTGCGGCAGGGAAATATTTACATCTGAATACTTCCATATGCTCCCACTCTGGCTGCGGCTCCATTAAGAGCCAGCGAACAGCCAACCCACCCCACTGTGTCTTTTGATAATTACAATGCGCTGTGTGTGTGTGAATGCATGCATGTGCGATGTATGCATGTGTGGGTATGTGTGTGCAATGTATGTATGTATGTATGTGTGTGTGAGTGTGTATATGTGTGTGTGCCATGGCTGTGAGCACACATCTGTATCTGGGAGTGGGGGCTCATCTCTGTGACGGGGGGCTGCAGCGTGTGTGTGTGTGTGTGTGTGTGTGTGTGTGTGTGTGTGTGTGTGTGTGTGTGTGTGTGTGTGTGTGTGTGGGCTGATGTCACATTAATGATTTAACGTGGCTAATAGGATGTGGTGTGACGACGAGCCGGCAGCGAAGCTCAGTTTAACACTCAGGATAATTTATTCAGGAGGAAGAGGGGGAGGAGGAGGAGGGAGAGGGGGGGAGGAGAGACTGGAGAGAGTAGAGGAGGAGGAGGAGAAGGAGGAGGAGGAGACACTGGAGAGAGTAGAGGAGGAGGAGGATGAGGAGGAGAGACTGGAGATAGTAGAGGAGGAGGCGTAGGAGGAGGAGGGGAGACTGAAAAGGGGAGAGGAGAAGGAGGAGGGGAGGAGAGACTAAAGAGAGGAGGCAGAAAGGGGTAGAGGAGAGAGAATGAGGAGGAGGGGAGGGAGCAGGAGAGACAGAAGATAGAGTAAAAGAAGAGGTGAGAGTAGTAGGAGGGGAGAGGAGTGGAGGGACAGAAGAGAGTAGAGGAGGAGAAGAGAGAGACAGGGGAGCTCAGGAGAAGGAGAGGAGTATGAGGAGGTGACAGACAGGAGGGGAGAGACAGTTTAACACTGTGATAAGAGGGGCAGGGATTACACAGGAACAAGAGGAGGGAGAGAGGAGCAGTGGGGAGGTAAAGAGGAGCAAGAGAGGAGCAGGGGGTATGTAAAGAGGAGAGACAGAGAGAGAGCAAGACAGAGAAATCTAAAGTGTGTGATGGATTGACCAACTCCCCAACTAGCGGGGGGGTTCTCTAAGTGAGGGTCTGAGTGGCCACACAGGCGCTCGTAGCATCCATATGTTTAAAATGTTGTGTTTACATCCAATGCATTGTTGAATACAAGAAACATTAGCGTTGACAAGTAGCGTTTATTCATGTAGCTTAACATGCCTCGGTGGAGCCACGCTGATGTGATATAACGAGGGAGAGAGAGAGAGGGGGTGGGGGGAGAGAGAGAGTGGGGGAGAGGGAGAAAATGAGAGAGAGAGAGAGAGAGAGAGAGAGCGCTAAACTAAGGACTAAAGAAAAGGCGAGTGAGAGACAGAGAATAAGGGGGAGGGGAAAAAGGGAGAGAGAGGGGGAGCTGGAGACACAAGAAGTGGACAGAAGCAGATAAAGGAAGAATAACGAGAAGAATGTGAGGAAGAGAGAGAGACGGGCGAAGAGGAGGAAGAGGAGGAGGCAGAAGTAGGCCAGCTGACGGAGCTGTCAGCGACGGCGGGGAGCGAGGATGAGCGGAGATCAGGCTCCTGGAGGCGCGTCTGTCCCGCCGCGTGCCACGCCTGCTCCTCACGCCGTGGCCGTCCACAGGCCTGTCACATTAACACGCCGCTCAGACGCCGCTCCACCTCCCTCCTCCTCCCCACTCCTCCTCCCCCACTCCTCGCTTCTTCTCCCTGCTCCTCCCTCCTCCTCCCCGCTCCTCGCTTCTTCTCCCTGCTCCTCCCTCCCCCCTCCCCCCTCTCCCCCCCTCCTCCCACTCCTCCCAGCTCTCTCCTCTTTATTTCTTGAGGTTCTTACAGAGGGAGTGGAGGACAGTGATTGAACACATTAGATAGAAAATAATGAATTGCAATTTGACAGTTGAAGCAGTCTCTCTCTCTTTCTCTCTCTCTCTATCCTCCCCTTCTTTCTAGCTCTCTTTCTCCTCCCCTTCTCTCTCTCTCTCTCTCTCCTCCCCTTCTCTCACTCTCTCTCCTCCCCTTCTCTCTCTCTCTCCTCCCCTTCTCTCTCTCTCTCTCCCCTCCCCTTCTCTCTCTCTCTCTCTCTCCTCCCCTTCTCTCTCTCTCTCTCCCCTCCCCTTCTCTCTCTCTCTTTCTCCCCCTCTCTCTCTCTTTTTCCCCCTCTCCTCAGAGAAACAAACAACTTTAGCGGGAGTTTAAAATGCAGAGATATTTGGGAAGGAAACGTTGAACACACACCAGGAAGTGGACGCACACACACAGACACCAGGAGACAGACACACACAGACACCAGGAGAAAGACACACACAGACACCAGGAGATAGACGCACACAAACCAGCACCCTGTTGGGGAACACGCTGACAGGAATAAAGGTCATGTCTTCATACATATAGAGGAAGGTGAGCAGAAGGATGAAACAACCACACAGGTGACAGGAGTCCGCCTAACAGGGGAACAGGGAGTGAATGGGCTGAGTCGGACTTTATTGATCTCTCTCTCTCTCTTCTCCTTTAATAATCTAATTCCAAACCTCTTCTTCCTCGTCTGTTTTCTTTGTTCGTCTGCCGGGTGTCTTTGACAGCATCCTGTCCCTCACAGCTGAGAGAGAGAGAGAGAGAGAGAGAGAGAGAGAGAGAGAGAGAGAGCGAGAGAAAGGGAGAGAGAGAGAGAGGGAGAGAGAGAGAGAGAGAGAGATTCAAATCCACATGTTCTGCTGGCTGCCACCACACACTCCAAACCAGTAAAGACCTCTCTTCCCCTCTACCCCCCGCCCTCTAAGAGCTGAGAGTGGTGTTCAGGGGAGCAGGGATGGACCCCGCGATATGAGTGGTTTGGGGACAGACAGCTGTTGGGGTTCACAACGTATCTGTGTAATTGTGATCGCGGACGCAGCGCTATGTTAATCACATCCATTACATCCCCGGTCACGCAGCTGCTTGAAATAATAACGCACAAAGTCCTCCTCTCACCGTCAGGAGTTGTGGGGACTGGATAATGTCTGGGCACTCTGTTAGAATATCGGTGTGCTGGATAATGGTGATGTATAATCTGTGACATATAATATCATCATGTCGGTAGAGTATAATATCTGGGATCTGGATAATGTCTGGGTACAGTATAACATATGGGTACTGGATAATACCTGGGGACGGTATAATATATGGGTACTGGGTAGTACCTTGGTACAGTATAATATACGTACTGGATATTACCTGGGTTCTGCCCTGCAGTCTGTGATCTCCGTGTTCAAGCTTGCTTCCTCCCAAACCCGAACCCTGCAGGTGGACACTGCTGCCTTGCTCATAGCCAGGGCAGGGCACTGCACCTGGATGGGTCCCAGGGGCCCCATTGTGGGGCTCCTAGCAGAGGAGGGTTGAATCCCCCCTGGGATTAACGAACCATCATCATCATCATCATCATCATCATCATCATCATCACCATCACCGTCATCATCATCATCATCATCATCATCATCAACGTCATCACCGTCATCACCTTCCTCCTCCTCATCCTTCTTGGCTTGGACTGGCTGATGAAGAGGTCTTCATGTCACAGATTCCATATTCTAACCAGACAGAGTCAGCTCACCAGCTGGTTGGCTGGCGGAGGTGTGATGGGCGTGGTCATGCTGTGCTGCTGGCACCTGATTGGTCATCAGAACAGGGGGGAAGGTGAGAGTCATAAGCAACGCTGTCCTGCCTTTTTTCAACTCTCTCTCTCTCTCTCTCTCTCTCTCTCTCTGTCTGTCTGTCTGTCTTAGGTGATATAAGGAAAACATTCTGATGCGTGGGCACTCTGTCATCATTTGACGTTAGTTTTTTTCTGTTTTCGTAAAGAGAGAGAGAGAGATAAAAAAAAAAAGATCCCTGTAAAAAGAGAGAAAAACCTGTTATTTTCTCTCGCCCATCAACACCCTAATGCACACATGCAAATATTATGCTAATGGTATGCTAATGGTATGCTAATTGGCGGCGGAGCTGGAGTGGGGCCCTGCTGTTCACAGGACTGGTGAGAAAATAGGTGGGGTCAGAGGCAAGCTGTAAAACCATCCACACACAAATAAACAAGACCCCGCAGTGTGGGGCAGGGGACTGGGGGGAGAGGAGGGGGGGATGGTTGAGGGAGAGGGGGAATCAGGAAGTGAACCAGTAGCATGCAAGCCAGCACATTAGCACTGCTTAACTTCCTTTCTGGATACTTCCACTGCTCCCGGCCACAGAAAGGTTTCCCAGAGTCCAGCTCTGGTTCTGGACGCCGGGTCGACCCATCCACCGTGCTCCTACACCCACACGCTGCTCCACCTCTCAAAGGATGCTGCACCTCTGTGCTCCACCCTTTGCTCCACCTCTCAAAGGATTCTCCACCTCTGTGCTCCACCCTTTGCTCCACCTCTCAAAGGATGCTCCACCTCTGTGCTCCACCCTTTGCTCCACCTCTCAAAGGATGCTCCACCTCTGTGCTCCACCCTTTGCTCCACCTCTCAAAGGGCGCTCCACCACTCTGCTCCACCTTGGTGTAGGTCCTATCCTCCACCCATGAGTGAGGCGCATGCCACTGGCTTCTCAGAGAGCGCTAGCGCTAACGAGAGGAGCGTCAACGACAACAACCTCCCGATAACGGTATCATCCTGAGGATAACGACGCCGCGTTCTAAATCCCCATCACCGATTGCACGCCATCCCGATGTCTGATCACGTGTTCGCGGTGAGGTTTGTTTCGCGGCGCGTCTCGGGCTTATTAGCTTAGCGAAGCCCCCGCGGCGCCGCTAGCTCCAGCGAGTTTGTAACTTAGTGTATCGGCTGAGGGCCTCCCGTCCTCCACGGAGCCGGGCGTCTCCGAGGGGGGGGGGGCTTCACGGGGCCCCTGTCGCGGTGTAGGGTAGAGAAACGCCCAGCGGGCCTCTGGCAGACGCAGAGCCGCTACGGGGCGACTGTCAACACGCCGCGCTGCCAGCCCACCCCCGTCTCAAGACGGCCCCCTCCACACGTCCCCTCTGGATCCGTCATGGCTGCCACCGCCCAGGCAGTCCGCCACTGACCCCCGCCTGCCAGGAAACGAGAGGTCCAGGGAGGGGGGGGAGGGGGGGTAGGAGAGGAGGAGGGGAGGAGGGGAGGAGAGGAGCCGCGAGCCGGAACGCTGGCTCCCCGGGCGCCATGTTGGATCTGACGCCCTCCTGGGGAACACTTTGTGTTTTTAATTTAACTCATCACTTGTTGGTGTGTTTACCCCCCGTCCACCCCTCGTTGTTTATCCCAGAGCCACTCTGTGATTTGTTCTGGCACGTCACTCTGAATGCCAGTTCAACGTTCCTCAACTCCTTCTACTATTATTACTGTTTTTATTTATTTTATTTGGAGCTTTGAGTGACAGACAATCTCACCTCTTGGTCCCCGTCCTGATTTTGACCTTATTTGGTCGTTTACCGAGTGACTTTTCTGTTAAAGCATATCTGAGAGAGAGAGAGAGAAAGAGAGGGAGAGATATAGAGAGAGGGAGGGATGAGAGAGGGAAAGAGAGAGAGTGAGGGAGGAGAGAGAGAGGGGAGGGAGAGAGAGAGGAAGAGCAGAGAGAGGAGAGAGGGGAGAGAGAGAGAGAGATGGAGGGAGGAGAGAGAGAGAGAGAGGGGAGAGAGAGAGATGGAGGGAGGAGAGAGCGAGAGAGAGGGGAGAGAGAGAGAGATGGAGGGAGGAGAGAGAGAGAGAGCGAGAGAGAGAGATAGGGAGAGAGAGAGAAAGAGTGATGGCGAGAGAAAGAGCAATGGAGAGTGAGAGAGAGAGAGAGAGAGAGAGAGAAAGAGAGAAAGAGTGTGTGAATTGAAATGGGACATAAAACACGTCCAAGCTTCAGACGGGGAGGGGCAGGAAATCCCCCCTGACCCCTGGACCAGCGCTAATAGCTCCCGGTATTACCATGCATTCATAACCGCCATTAGTAACCCGTGCTGACCCGCCAGACCCATTGATAGGGTGGTGTCATGGTGGGAGGGGAGGTGGGGGGGGGGGGGGTATAGTGGTGGATTTGTGGTGATGTTCTGTCGGATTAGCGCACTGCATTATGGGAAGATTAGAGTCCTTATCTTCTCAGCAGGACCACGGCGATTGTTTTAACCACGCCATGTGCCGCCCATCAGAGAGGTGTGTGTGTGTGTGTGTGTGTGCACTTCTGCGTGTGTGTGCGCTGGTGTGTGTGCATGTATGTGTGTGTGTGTGTGTGTGTGTGTGTGTGTGTGTGCATGAGCGTGTGCATGCATTTCTCTGTTTGTTTCTGGGTCTTTGTATGAAGAATGGAAACATGTAAATGTCCAAAAACATAAGAGACATCACTATTGCTATACAGGTTAGAAATTGTTTGAAAACGCACCAAAATTCTTGTTAGTTTAGGTACATGAACTGTGCATGAATCCTTTTCTTTTTGTGTATCTGACATATTGTGCCACGAACTCTAGGCTCAGGTCATGTGAGGCGGCACGGCGTTTGAACTGCGGTCTCAGGTCCAGCTCACTTCCTGTTTCCTGATCCCAGTCACCAGGACATCAAACCTTGACAACCATCCCACAGAACCACCACCAACCCAGACCTGGATGTGTACCCACACCAGAGGTAAGGCCCAGATCCCAACATCTGGACTGGCATGGGGGGCACAGGGGGGGGGGGCGCCCCCCTCCCTCTCAAACGATGTGTGCAAGGTGACCCTGCAAAACAGATGAACCCTGCTCATCTCCTCTGAACTACAATACCCACAATTCAACAGCAAAAAAGTTAGCATACGGCATATAGTTGCTACTGTCAAACATACAGCTCGGATATAGAACAGTGTCGTGTTCAGACATGGAGACAGAACTAAACCCAGCGAGGGACGTTAATATCAGAGGATCTGCATGTGCGGTGCGTCCGTTCGCTGCAGTAAATCTACTCTAAAGACTTTAACACAGAGATAAACACAGACAGACAGACGCAAATCTGGAATTTAACCATGGCTGCCAGAAACGTACTTAACAGACAAATGTACGTAATCTCTCCGTCTTAGTAAACTGTAAACTGTTCACATGCTGGGACAATGCTGGGTGTGTGTGCTTGGGTGGATCTGTGTGTGTGTGTTTGGGTGTGTGAGTGTGTGTTTGGATGGGTGTGTGTGTGTGAGTTATAGTGTTTGTTCATCTGTTTGCTCGTGTATTAGTGTGTGTCGGTGAGTGAAGATCATCGTCATCAAAAGCGTTCTGCTGACCCTTTTCCTGTAGTGGGTTTAGAAGGCAGGGTCTCAAAGTGTGTTAATGTAAATGTGTTTATGTGTGTGTTTGTGTCATAATGTGTGAGTGTATTTGGGTAATAATGTGTGTGTGTGTGTGTGTGTGTGTGTGTGTGTGTGTAGGTGTGTGTGAGTGTGAGTGTGTGTTTGTGTAATAGTGTGTGTGTATGTGTGTGTGTGTGTCTGTGTGTGTATGAATGTGTTTTTGAGAGTATGTGTGTGTGTGTGTGTGTGTGTGTGTGTGTGAGTGTGTGTAATAATGTGTGTGTGTGTGTGTGTGTGTGTGTGTGTGAGTGTGTGTAATAATGTGTGTGTGTGTGTGTGTGTGTGTGTGTGTGTGTGTGTCTGTGTGTGTATGAATGTGTTTTTGAGAGTGTGTCTGTTTATTAATGTGTGTGTGTGTGTGTAGGTGTGTGTGTGTGTGTGTGTGTGTGTGTCTGTGTGTGTATGAATGTGTTTTTGAGAGTGTGTCTGTTTATTAATGTGTGTGTGTGTGTGTAGGTGTGTGTGTGTGTGTGTGTGTAAACATGGGTTCTCTAATGCGTCGGAAACGAGCGCCGGCGTGCCGCTCCCTGAGAGCCCTGCGACCTTTGACCCTCGCATTCAAACGCCGTGCGCCGTTCCACCGTACAGATCCTGCTAATTACTGTTATCTACCACAATTACACCCTCTCTGTGAGTGTCTGTGTGTGTGTGTGTGTGTGTGTGTGTGTGTGTGTGTGTGTGTGTGTGTGTGTGTGTGTGTGTGTGTGTGTGTTTACAGTGTGTATATGTGTGTGTGTTTGTGTGGTGTTGTGACAGGGATGGACTGAAAGGCAAAACAAAGGGGAGAAAGAGGAGAACATGAAATGGTGAGGCAGAGCAGCAGGATAATGGTAGCATAGGATGAGAGACCGAGGCGCTGAGTGCATTCTGATCACAACACCGACAACTCTGCGCATTTTCATCCTCCACCTCCTCCCCCTCCTCCTCCTCCCCCTACTCTTCCTCCTCTCTCCTCCTCCTTTTCTCTCCCTCTCCTTCTTCTCCCCCCCTTCCCCCCACTCTCTCCTCCCCCGTCTCCACCTCCTCTCCTCTTCCTCCTCCTCTCTCCTACCTCTCTCCACTTCTGCCACCACCTTCTCTCCTTCTCCTCATCCTCCCTCTCCCCCTCCTCCTCCTCCTCCTCCTCTCCTCCTCTTTCTCCTCATCCTCCCCCTCCTCTCCTCTGAAGTAAGAAGTTAGCATTGAGTTGACCTGTGTTTCTTGGCCAATGGGAGAGCAGATCAGAGGAGAGTTGTCTGCTTCAGTACATGTTCATTGTGAGCTCATTTATTTTCAAGAGAGGATCTTGCAGATGAAATATGTAGCGGAGATAATACAAGGTTCTGAAGTCGCTTTAGAGGGCAGAACACAACCCATAATCTATACAGCAACTAAGACATCGCTCTCTCCCTCTCTCTCTCTCTCTCTCGCTCGCTCTCTCTCTCTCTCTCTCTCCCTCTCTCTCTCTCTCTCTATCTCTCTCTCCACCTCTACCTCTCTCCATCTCTCTTACTAAATGGGGAAGCGAGTAACCGTACACATGTATACATGTACGGGGAATTGGGTAACCTAGTAAAAGTTCTTGGCACTTGGTCCAATGAACATCCTTACTGTACCGACAGTGATACATTTTTTCTCTTTCTTTTGACAAATATACTTATTGTCGTTCGCATATAAAAAGATCAGAGTGTTTGCCTAATGCCCTAAATGTAAATCCAATGTAGATGAATACACACGAAAAATTCAAATGAAAACCGACACAAATATGTTTGCAAGAATTCCGAAAACAGGTTTGTAATTGTGTGTCACATTGAACATGCAGACAGGATCATTACTTGAACTGTCCGTCTCTGTGAGAGGAGGAGAATTCCTCTGGGAATATTTCATTGGTTTAAATCCGATCTGAACGCTCCACTGAGTTCATGACTCTCTCCGAGAGTCTATCAATCTATCAGTGAGTTAATGAACACGTGTGTGTGTGTGTGTGTGTGTGCATGTGTGTGCGTGTGTGTGTGTGTGAGTGTGTGTGTGTGTGTGTGTGTGTGTCTGTGTGTGTGTGTGTGTCTGTGTGTGTGTGTGTGTGTGTGTTTATGTGTGTGTCTGTGTGCTGTGTGCGCATGCATGCATGTGTGTGTGTTTGTGCGTCGTACTCTGTGTATGTGTGTGTGTGTTTATCTCTGTGTGTGCGTGCATGTGTGCCTGCTTGTTTGTATGTCTCTTTGTGCAAACATGTGTTTGTGTGTGTGTGTGTGCGTACATGTGTGTGTGTGTGTGTGTGTGTGTGTGTGTGTGTGTGTGTGTGTGTGTGTGCGTACGTTTGTATGTGTGTCTGTGGGTTTGAGATTGTTTCCGGGAGTTTCTGGGAGTAAAAGTGCAAGTTTGGCAGAGCTGTTACTGAGCGAGGAATCAAGGACAAGTCACACTTGGCGAGCACAAATGAGTTAAGAGCAATCTGGAGACGGAGCTGTTTGTCACTTCGTGTGTTCATGTCTGTATTCTATGGGCACCTCTCCTCTGTGTGTGTGTGTGTGTGTGTGTGTGTGTGTATATGTGTGTGAGTGTGAGTATGTTTGTGGGCTATGTATGCATTTGTGTGGTGTTTGAATGTGTGTTTATGAGTGTTAGTGTAACGTAGAGTGTACGTGTGCGCCTATGTGTGAATATATGCCTTGGTGCATGTGAGTGTGTGTGTGTGAGGGAGAGAATGTTTATGCGTGTGTGCGTGTGTGTGTGTGTGTGTGTGTAGATCTGTTGGCATCAGTAAGCCTGTTTGCAGCTCCTGTGTGTCAGTATAACAAGAACATAATCTATAAGTGGGTGAAAGGTGTACGTGTGTATGTGTGTGTTCATGTGTGTGTTCATGTGTGTGTGTGTGTGTGTGTGTATGAGTGTGTATGTATGTGTGTGTGGGAGGGCAACTGTTTGCGCCTGGAGTTTTTTGATTATTTCGTAGAACAAATGTGAAGATGTATGTGTTCATCTGTGTATGCAACTGTTGCATGTGTGCAAATGTTTGTTTGCCTGTGTACGTGAGTGTGTGTGTGTGTGTGTGCGTGTGGCCATACATGTGTGTGTGTCCGTCTGTCTCCGTGTCCCCCCTCCCCTCCCTGAAGAAGAAATCCCTCTCCTCTCCTCCCCTCCTCTCCTTCCCTCCCCTCTCATCTCCTCTCCTGTACTCCCTTCTCCCCTCCTCTCTCCTCTCCCCTCTCAGCTCCTCTCCTCTCTCCTCTCCTCCCCTCCTCTCCTTCCCTCCCCTCTCATCTCCTCTCCTGTACTCCCTTCTCCCCTCCTCTCTCCTCTCCCTCTCATCTCCTCTCCTCTCTCCTCTCCTCCCCTCCTATCCTTCCCTCCCCACCTCCCCTCCACTCCTCTCTTCTCCTCCCTTTCCTCCCCTCGCCTCTCCTCTACCCTCCCTTCTCTCTCCTCCCCTCTCCTCCTCTCCTCCTTTCCCCTCCTCTCCCCCTCTCCTCTCCTATCCTCTTCTCCCCTCTCTTCTCCTCTCCCTCTCCTCACCCCTCCCCTCCCCTCCCCTCTCCTCCTCCCTCTCCTCCTCCCTCTCCACTCCTCCCCTCTCCTCCTCCCTCTCCTCCCCCTCTCCTCGGCTGACATTTGGGAGCAGTTTTCTGAGGCGTCCCAAAGGTTGTCAGGGGATTAATCTAAAACTCACACTGGGGCACCGAGGGGGAAGCTTCCTCCGAGAATGAAACACAATTTAGCCGTCAAACAGAGTCTTTCAGACGCGCCGCAGTAAATATCTCCGCCGTCCAGATTTGCTCATTTATGAGCTTAGCATCTCCAAACGTTATTAGCGGGAATGACGAGGTTAGCGAGAGAGACGCTGGGGGGAATGATTTGATATCCGGGCGGAAAAGATCTCTGAGGAAGAGAGAGAGAGGGATGGAGCCAGAGAGAGAGATGGAGAGAGAGAGAGAAACAGTCAGATAGAGAGGGAGGGAGGGAGAGAGATATATACCTATCACATATTGCACACCCCTCCCCTCTTGTCGCCTCTCTCTCTCTCTCTCTCTCTCTCGCTCTCCTCCCCTTTTCCTCTCCTCTCCTCATTATTTGAGAAACACGATGGACCTCCGGCGAGATGAAGACAACTCTGCTTTTTCTTTCCAACTTCTCTCACTTTTTTCATTCAGTTGTATTCCCCCCTCCTCCCCTCCCTCCCTCCCTCCCTCTCCCCCCTTCTCCATCTCCAGAAAGATAAATCAGACAGTTTAAGCCATCATTACTTTATTTTGTCTGATTGTCCCTCTCCCCCTCATGTTCTATCTCCCCCCTCTCTCTCTCTTTCTCTCTCTCTCTCCCACCCTCTCTCTCTCTCTCCCTCTCCCTCTCTCTCTCTCTCTCCCCCTCCCTCTCTCCCTCTCTCTCTCTCCCCCTCTCTCTCTCTCTCTCTCTCTCTCTCTCTCTCTCTCCCTCTCCCTCTCTCTCTCTCTTCTCTCTCTCATTGTCACACTGTCTCTCTCTCTTCTCGAGGCTCACCACATCAAACACAACATTTGAGAGGCAGGGCTGATCTTGGCAGCCGCTGAGTGGCTGGCGTCTGCAGACGCCTCGCCGCTC
>NC_136951.1:13959450-13973239 GCF_949987615.1 Pollachius pollachius
CTTCTAATGAGAATCATAAGACACAGAGAGAGAGAGAGCGAGCTTGAGAGAGAGAGCTCTATTCATTCTTCCCTCTCTCCCTCCGCCTCTCGGTGCGTCCCGCCTGTGAAGAGAGAGCGAGGGCGGGAGAGCGAGCCTGACACCCAGCACGATGACATTTGGACTCTGGTAATTAGCGAAGTGTCAGATTCCGTCCCGCTAAATTGCCACAAAATCATTATTCTCGACGGCGACCGACTTCTCGGCGACCGACCCGCGCTTAAGCCCCGCGTTCGATGCTCGCTTATTTTGCTTTTTTCTGAGTCTTTAATTCCTTCCCTCCCCCCCAAAACTCCCCCCCCCCCCATCGTAAATATCGGCGCCAAAATTGCATTACAGTTTTGCGCTTGCCTCTCTCTTAATTGCTTGCCCTCCGAACACAATCTGCTGTGGCAATACACAACACATGTGTGTGTGTGTGTGTGTGTGTGTGTGTGTGTGTGTGTGTGTGTGTGTGTGTGTGTGTGTGTGTGTGTGTGTGTGTGTGTGTGTTTGTGTGTGTGTGTGTGTGTGTGTGTGAACGGAGTGACAGCGAGTTGGCAGCTACTCGGCGGACTGCGTTAAGACGGGAGCGCTAAAGAAGAGGAGAGATGAAGTGAGGAGGAGGAGAGGAGAGGAGGAGGAGGAGGAGGAGGCGCTGATCACACAGAGACAAACCAACGAGCAGCCAACAGATGCCAGAGGAGCACGTCTGTCAGTCTGTCAGTCCGACCGTCAGAGAGAGAGAGAGCGGTAGAGAGACAGGGAAGGAAAGAGAGAGAGAGAGAGAGAGAGAGAGAGAGAGAAAGAGAGAGAGAGTGAGTGAGATATTGGAGGATTTAAGAACAAGAGTGTAGGGCAGAAGTGAGGAGGATGAGGAGGGGAGGATGAGGAGGGATACAAGAGGAGGTAGTTAACCCAGGGACGTCGAGGAGACGGTAGAAATGAAGGATGCGGAGAGGAGGGGATGCAGAACGTCTGAAGGAGCGAAGGAGAGATGAATGAAGGGGAGCAGGATGGAAGAGAGGAGGAGCAGAGAGACGAAGGAAGGGGAGCAGGATGGAAGAGGGAGAGGAGGAGAGGAGGAGCAGAGAGATGAAGGAAGGGGAGCAGGATGGAAGAGGGAGAGGAGGAGAGCAGCAATGGAGAGACGAAACCGTTCTGGAGACAAAGAAACTGATTCACTCAACTCTAATCATTCTTACACCTTATTTAAGAGTTGAGTTTAGGAATGATGACATTATTTTGTTTGGTTACATCTCAGAAACCCACTCAAACAGTGACAATATTTGCGTAAATAGGGTGCTAAAGAACTCCTCAATTTAATCTCAGCACACAATATCTTTTTATGACCAATGTTATTTTCAGTTTTATTTTATAGCCCTCTAAAGTTAGGTTTTGCAAAACTGTCGGTTAGAGGCGGGGTTAGTGAGGGTGAGGGTCGAGCTCTGAACCATTATTATTACTGTTATAAACAGCAACGGACCACCCAGCTAACCAGGAGATTCGGAAGGTGTGGTGTGTGTCTAATTAAATAGGGATTGAATTCTCTTGCCAACAGCATTTTTCCTTTTCTTAGAAATATATTATTGAAGGTATTAGACATATATATATATTAAATAATGTTACTGAATTCATTAAAAGTATTATTGTTGTAAATGTAAATATCATGTATAGCTAGATATAATGTATTAATTGTTCTCCAGTCAAATGAGTGATTTATCGGGGGTGTTGAGGACTTTAGCTAGGCGCTGAATGCGTGTTCTATGCTCATTAGGGACTGGAACTCATCCAAACCCACTGACTTCTGATCAGGGAACAAGTTATCTTCTTCAAGCTCTGAGGAAAATAACTTTACACAAAATACAACTGTGTTTGAGAAACACAGAATTCTTATGTGCACTAAAATTACCGTCGCACAAAAGAGCGTCTCTCGTTTTGACAACATATTGTGCAGTTTAATGGGTGAGAGCGAAGCAACCTATACACAGCACACTGAAAGGGTTGCTGGTTCTATTCCCACTGCACCCACCGATCCTGTGTGTATATTCAAAGTATCTATCAATCAAACCTTATTCATCAGGCAGCTTTCACACAGCAGGCTGCAACTCAAAGTGCTTTTCATGAATAAAATGAAATAACTATTATAGATTAATAAACAGTAATAAAACAAACAGTGATAAAACACAATCATAAAATAATTATATCTTTCTGATCTAATATTTATGCAATTAGCATGAGCTAGTGTAACTCGAGGACGACAAGTACTGAGTCCTACATGTACTGATTACAAGTACTGTTTCGCTTCGCTACTGTTTCGCTTCGCCCACAGAGTACCCCCCCCCCCGGACAGAGGCCTTGGGAGGTGGAGAGGGTGCAGTGAGAGAGAGGCGGGGTCGGGGTGGGGGATGTTTAATCTGAGTGGTGGTGGGGGGAAGAGAGCTGACAGGGCCAGAAGGGCCGTTTTTAAACCCAAAACATTAACACTAATCCTGATGTGTGACAAGGCAAGTGGGGGTGGGGGGGGGGGAGATATCAATAACAATACAGGATGTGAAGATATTTTAGCTGTCACACACACACACACACACACACACACAGTTGTCATGTGTAAGCATGATGTTAATCTCTCCAGTCCTTTAAATACGGAGAAATAGAGTTTAGTGAGCATGTGTGTATAATCCGTCCGTCCGTCTCATTTTATGTGTGTTTGTGTTCGTGTGTGCTTGTGTTTGTGCATGAATGCATGCGTGTGCCTGTGTGTTTGTGTGTGTGTGTGTGTGTGTGTGTGTGTGTGTGTGTGTGTGTGTGTGTGAGTGAGTGAGTGAGTGCAAGAGAAACAGAGCGAGACAGAAAAAGGGATAAAGAGACAGAAAGAGGAGAGGGGAGACAAGAGGTGGTGAAAGACGACCAAAAAGATATTCAACAAAAGTGAGACAGATCTACAGCTAGAATCAGAGAAGGAGGAGAGAGGACTGGAGGAGAGACGAGTTGGATATGAGAGAGGGGGGAGAGAGAAGGAGGGGGATATGAGAGAGAGGGAGAGAGAAGGAGTTGGATATGAGAGAGGGGGGAGAGAGAGAAGGAGTTGGATATGAGAGAGGGGGAGAGAGAGAAGGAGTTGGATATGAGAGAGGGGGGAGAGAGAAGGAGGGGGATATGAGAGAGAGGGAGAGAGAAGGAGTTGGATATGAGAGAGGGGGGAGAGAGAAGGAGGGGGATATGGGAAAGGGGGAGAGAGAAGGTGTGGGATATGAGAGAGGGGGAGAGAGAAGGAGTGGGATATGAGAGAGGGGGGAGAGAGAGAAGCGATGTTCCACAATGACAACTCTCTGTCTCTCCATCCTCTGGAGACCAGATGGGACACCAGCTTGCCAATGAGACAAGAAGAATACGTGTGTGTGTGCGCGCACATGTGTGTGTGTGTACATGCATGCATGCTTGTGTGTGTGCGTATGTGGGTGTGTGTGTGTTCATGTGCACGTGTTTATGTGTGTGTACATGCATGTGTGCGCGTGTGAAGCCATCGACAGAAAATGTTCTTGAATCTTCGTCTCTTGTTTGTTCTGATTGATTCGTGACTATTGAAGACACACATACACATACACACACACACACACACACACACACACACACACACACACACAAATACTTTCTGTTACTTTCCAGGACTTTCCTGTGCTGCCCGTGAAACGTAGCGGTGTGAAAGTTGTGCTGTTTAGAAGGCACTTCAATCCACACAGCTCTCAGGGAACTGAGACCCAGGGAGACACAGGAAGGGGTGAGGCTCCGCGGGAGACAGATTATCACCTCAAACCTCAGTGGAAACATGATATTGCTGCTGTTTTATCAATTGACTTTATCATTGTAAATGTCAAGTGTCACTGTGTGCATACATATATATATATATATATATATATATATATATATATATTTCCTGGTACAGATATGTCTGAGCTCCAGTGAAATATGCGAGACATCTGAGTCACATTTAAGACCTATTTACTGCTCTGTCCTCCTCTGTGTCATTCAAGCACTTTAATGTTATTATCACTGCGGGATGCACCGTTAACACACCACACAAACTGATGCACCGTTCACACACAACACAAACTGATGCACCGTTCACACACAACACAAAGTGATGCACCGTTCACACACTACACAAACTGAAGCACCGCTAACCCACAACACAAACTCAAGCACCGTTAACACAACAACACAAAGTAAAGAAGGGAAGAATTACATTTACATTTTTCTGAAATGTTACAGAATATAATGTAACACCACTGCTTTCATTCATTCCTGTGACACGGTTATAAGATGCAAATATATTTTATTTGCATAATTGAAATGACATATGAAGACCAATTACGAATTCTTGTTTTTAATATTTATCGAGAGCGTCTTACTAGACCCTCACACCCCAAAGCAGTCGTGTTAAAACCACACAGAAATGCCGAGGAAGAAATGTCCGAATAATATGATGTATATCAAATATATTATATATATTTCATGCTTTAATTATTAGTCAGGATGCACTATTCTAATATTTGTATTGAGGACACATTGACATTGTTGCAATTCTAAAGTAAATAAATATGATTAATAGTAATGTTTAAAATTATTCCTAAAATTATTCCTTTAATTTAATAGCATTAACGATAAAAATATCAATGTGTGCACGTGTAACCAAAACCCCTAACCAGCTGCCCACACACAAAAACACACACACGTTTGTGTGTTGCTTTACCAAATGCCGTACAGTAAGGTCACCAGAATTATCAAACACAATGCTGCACAATCTCCGTTTGTTAAAGGACTTGCATATGTTTGCATGTGTGTGTATATATATATATATATACACACACACACACACACACATATATATATATATATATGTGTGTGTGTGTGTGTGAGTGAGTGTCCGTCTGCATCTCAGTGCATCGGCATGTGTGTGTAGGTCTGCGTGCATGTGCGCGCCCACGTGTGTGTGCGTGCGTATTTGCGTGTGTTAATATATGTGTGTGTGTGTGCGTGCGTATTTGCGTGTGTTAATATATGTGTGTGTGTGCGTGCGTCAGGAGCAGACAGGCAGTCCTCCAGACCTCCGTCCGGGCGGCTATACCCAGGTGCCGTGACCCAGAACAAGAGGCTAAACTGGGCCGCTCGGCTCTCCCCTCTCCTCTGGGTCTGGGGGGGCTGCTGGCCTCTGCTCTGTCCCTGTCAGCTCCCTGTAGACCTGGGGGCTCGCGGCCAGGCCTCTGCTGCTGCCGCCGTGTTAGGGTCAGCCACCGCCTCCCACTGGGGGGGGGGGGGGGTGGTGCTGTTGTGTGCTGTTGTACTTTCCCTCGACTTTGTGGAGTTGTAGTCTGTGGTGTTCTGTGTGTGTGGTTGTGGAAGAGGTGTCATGTCCCCCACTCGCACACACACAAGCTCGCACATGCACGTACCCACACACGCACAGAGAAACGCACATGCACACACACACACACACACACACACACACACAATGTACAGTGCAATGATATCTATACACAAATTAATTATCATGATTATATTATTATTATGAATAATAATATTATTATTAGCATGTTTTCACTTAACAAACAGATGAGTTCGACCAGCAGATATTGATCATAATAGACACATTTCTCTCTGCATCTCCACTCTAAAGCAAAGGTGTCTGTCTGCATCGACATGTCCACCAAATATAATCCATAGATGAGGAATCTACCAATTTCCTCTTCTCTCTCTCTAACATTTAGCCTTTCTTTAACATAGTCTCTCCAACAGCCTCTCTCGCTCTCTCTCTCTTGCACTTTTGCTCTCTCTGTCTCTAACATAATGTATATCGCTCTGTCTTCTCTCTCTATCGGTAACAGTCTCTCATTCTGTTTGAGGGACTATCTCACACACACTCTAACATAATGTCTATCGCTCTGTCTTCTCCTCTCTCTCTCGGTAACAGTCTCTCATTCTGTTTGAGGGACTATCTCACACAAACTCTAACATAACGTCTATCGCTCTGTCTTCTCCTCTCTCTCCCGGTAACAGTCTTTCTTTCTGTTTCAGAGTCTATCCCCCCACACACAGTTTATCTCTCTGACTCTCCATAACCCAATTTGTGTTTCTCCATGCCTCTCCTTCCTAAGTGGCTCTTTACGGAGCGGCAGACACTGTGTCCACCGCCGCCGCCGCGCTGAGAGGCTTAGTTTAACCAAAAGTACTTCAGCCGAGCGACGAGGAGGAGAAACACATACAGCCCGACGAGCGTTTTGTCCGAGCGGCTCCTTAGTTGCGGCGTGTCCATCATCAGAGCTGGAAACACGCCAAGGTCAGATATCTCTAATGATTATCTCTCGCAAGTGGCTCCTCTCCTCCCTGTCCAATCGCCAGCGAGCGTGAGCCAGAATAGCCGGGATGTAATTGTGTGATTGACAAGAGACGAGTGTTCCTTCGCGGTGTGTGGGCGGGAGTTTTAACAGCAAAACCATGTGACCCTCAACCTCCTCCTTCCTCGAGACTTTCACCGGCCTCATGTTCTTCCTTCTGCGCGACTGTGTGTGTGTGTGTGTGTGTGTGTGTGTGTGTGTGTGTGTGTGTGTGTGTGTGTGTGTGTGTGTGCGTGTGGACTCAATTCAAAATGAATAGTTTTTTTTGTCTGTATGCATGCATGCATGTGTTAGTGTTTATATATTTTTATATATATATATATATATATATATATATATATATATTTATATATTTGTACTCACAAAAAGATTGTTCAATAGATGACTAACAATGAAAGTGTCTCAGTGAATCACCAGAATCCTCTCAGACTCTACTTTATTGAAGGTTTCTGGTACTTGTGAGGTTGAGCTCCAGCAATACATTTAAAACCTGGTTATTAGGAAGCAATAACCAGTTATGCTTAAAAAGGTGAATATTATGTATTATTAAACATAGGGACAGAAAAGTGCTGATTGAGTTACGTTCATATTCATAAAAACACCATTTTGAGATCAAACTTAACAATGAAATTAAAAACTAAAACCTCACTCATATCAAACTAAAACTCTACTAAATTGACTCAATGCATAAATTCCAAAAGAGTTCAAATAACATTTGAAATCTCACCGCCTTGCCACCATGATAAGCTCGCTAGCTTTAGCCAGAGGTCTGCTACCCTTGGGGGAGGACCCCTGCCTGCCCAATCAGTGCAGGTAGCAGGTAGACAGACAGGTAGGCAAGCCAATCATTTCGTCAGGGCCCAATGAAAGGTTTATTTGAAATGATAAATGGTCTTATCACAGGATTTCATCTTCTATTGTCTTTTTTGCCAGAGCATTTGATTTATGGATTCCTTTTCCAGAAAATTTCCAAAATTACAACAAAAAAAGCTCGCAAAATATATTGCCTGCCAGAGCTGTAGAATGAATAACCTATTAAATGATTACGACTAAAAAAAAAACCAAACAACTTGCACTCAGCCTACTTATTTGTGGATGTATGTGTGTGTGTGTGTGTGTGTGTGTGTGTGTGTGTGTGTGTGTATGTGTGTGTGTGTCTCTCTCTCTCTCTCTCTCTCTCTCTCTGACATCATATAGCTCTACAAGGTATTTTCATCCATAATTAACCTTTCAGTATTTAGTCACTAAGCGCAGGCTTTTATCCTCAGCCCCTTATAGTGGTTATTACTAGTGTCTATTTATCAGGTTATCCAGGAAGTAGAGCTGGGTCACATGTTGGAGGGAAGGGATTAGATTGGCCGTGATGTGAGAACGTCCTCGTCTTTACTTACAGAGAGACGTATGATTTGTTGGGATGTAAAATTGACCGTTAATTAAGTGTAAGAAAAACCCTGTTATGAAAAGTTCCATACAATTAGAGGAATTAAAGTAACACCAGTCGGTGTTCCACTGACCTTGAATTCAACGAGGAGGTGATAATCATGGAAATCGACTTCGGACGCGAGTGCGTGCCAACCTTGGCACTTGATTGGCCGCCGGTGGTCGCAGGACCGGCCCACCCTACCTTTGATTGGCAGGCCCGCCCTGTGGAGATAGTTGTGTAATAATCAACAGCTCTGCCATTTGGCTTTTTCTTTGGAGAATGTATTTTAGTCTTTAAGAGAGGGACGCACAAACAACACAAACACCTCTCAAATAAGCAAGTTGGTGAACACTTTTCACACACAACCCACCGCATTGAAATACTCCTGTCAAAAAAGTTTTGAACCAGAAATCAATAAAGCAGATTTAAGAATGAAATAATACATATAAAACAAAACATGCAAGTAAAACAGTTTGTGAGACATTTTTAAATTAAGAACAGCAGCCAAGGCATAGGATCATCAGAACAGGAACAAATGCTTTAAATAAGATGTATTTCCCTCATTTTGTACCGCCTAAAATAAGTATTAGCCATAATTTAATTTATCATCACGTGGAACGATGTGTTTTTCTAGGATGTGCTTTCCGGGTGTCTGACATAAAAGAATGAGTTTGTTGTCTTGTTCTGCCGAGATCAAAACCATCAGGAAATACCCACACAGAACGCCCTCTCACACACACACACACACACACACACACAAAAACAAACACACACACACACTCACACACAGAACGCCTTCAAACACATATACATACACACACACATCCTCCCACCACACGCACGCACACACACACACACACACACACACACACACACACACACACACACACGGGCACACACAGTCACACACACACACACACACACACACACACACACACACACACCCTCACACACACACAACCTACCCACCACACACACACATCCTCCAAACAACACACACACACATACTCATCTTCCCCACCACACACAAACAAACACACACACACACACACACACACACACACACCCACACACACACACACACACACACACAACCTACCCACCACACACACACACATCCTCCAAACAACACACACACACATACTCATCATCCACAAACACACACACAATTTATTTATCACCATGTACCCTGCGAGTCCTTGTGTCATTTCTTCCTCTACGTATAATTCCTTTCTTCTCCGCGCCCAACGCGGCGGCCCTGCGCGCCTCCGATAACTACGGGCTGGGGACGCGGCGGTTCATTGGTCACGCTGTGAATTGAGAGAATCTTCCAGAAATAGCAGGAGTGTTGCTGTGTGCTCCCCGCCTCAGGCCCACGTAGGAGGCGAGGAGATATTTGATTTTTGCATATTTCCCTACTAGGGGGCTGCGTAAGGAGAGAGAGAGATGCTCACTTTTCACCCCTATTGGAAACAGTGCAAAACGAGACAGAGAGCAAGAGAGAAAGGGACATACTGTGTGTGTGTGTGTGTGTGTGTGTGTGTGTGTGTGTGTGTGTGTGTGTGTGTGTGTGTGTGTGTGTGTGTGTGCGTGGGTGTGTGCGTGTGTTTTTGTGTTGAAGGAGGCGATTACCATTATTTGGGTTTTGCATTACAGTTTTAATTGAATTGAATGCAATTTATTCTTAAGAAAACTTTTAATTAAGTGCCATAGGGACAGATTGTGTAGAAGTGGCCTCTGTGCTTTTCCCTTGGGAACATTTGCGGCATAATTAAGAATATGAACTGTAATGGCACCATGAGATTTAATAGAAACTAGCCATCTTAAGAGACAATGTCGCAAAGCTATTATTACCTAGCGAGAAGATGCTTTGTGGCTTTTTACCAGGGACCCGAGAGAGAGAGAGAGCCAGAGAGAGACAGAGACATACAGAGAGAGAGAGAGAGAGAGAGAGAGAGAGAGAGAGAGAGAGAGAGAAAGAGCGACAGAGAGACAGAAAGAGAGAAAGAGAGAGAGAGACACGCACAGATACACACAGAGACAGAGAGCGAGAGAGCGAAAGACAGTCAGAGAGAGAGACATGAGAGAGAGAGAGCGAGGAAGAGGGTAGAACACTGCCCTCCTCACCTCTCAGATCTGTCTTCTAAACTCTCCCCTCTATCCTCCTGACTGCAGTGTTTTGTTCCATCAGATTTATTTATGATGAGGACTCTGCGGCCATTTTGTGTTCCTGCAACAATGCGGCCCACAGACCACAGTTTAAAACAGCAGAACTGTCCATTCTCCACCAGAAGGTCTGTCCTCAACCAGGTCAGACCAGTACAAACCAGTACAAAGCGTCCACCACACCACAGAGACAAGCAGAGGATTGCAACGAGTTCATGACTATCTGACTAATTAAGGTCTGAAGGCGTCGCACACAAAAGATGAAACAGAGACTTTTGTTGTTCTGAGCAATTAAGTGAAATCGGAAAATAAACTATTGAGCAAAAATATAAAACGACGACGAGGAGGAGAGACGAAGCAGAAACGATGAGAGGAGGAGGAGAACAAAAGTTAAGAACAGAAGACGAGTAGAGGAGTGAAGGAGAGGATAAACCGGAAGTCCACACAACAAGGACGGGAGATGATAAGAAAACCCTGTGTGCGTGTGTGTGCACATTAGTGCCCGCGGAGCAGAACTCATTCGGAGTTCGGCAGCGTCAGACTTGAAAACAATCGCGCGCCATCCCCGCGTCCTCCTCTTCCGACTCCGCGGAGATGGCGCGCGATTGTTTCTTCTCAAGGACGCGTTCATTATTTCAGATGAGACCCATTTGAGTGTTTAAAAAGACCCCCCCACACACACACACACACACACACACACACCCCACCACCGGCGCTCTGATGCCGCCTCTGATGGGGGGGGGGGGGGACACGCGTTTGAAAGGCGGCGGCGGCGCGATGAAAGAGCCTCCGTAGCGCTAATGCATGTTCGTTAGGAGCGGGTTCTTTCTCCCTCTCGCGCGCCGCAACGACACCCCGCCTCACTCCTCTCTCACGCACGCGCAAACATACACAAACAAACGCACACACACCCGCGCGCGCAAACACATGAAGACCTGCACACTTTGCTTTGTGTGCGTGTGTGTGTGTGTGTGTGTTTCCATTGAGGCCCCGTGTAAGGAGACGAGAGAAAGCGCGCGGTCACCACGGGGTGAGATGACGTCTCTCTTGTGATCTGCGCGCGGACAAAAGTCCCCTCCGCTTCCCTCCAAAAGGTCTTAAAAGCTCTCCTCCTCGCACGCGGGAAAACTCGAGGCGGCTTTTCAGACCGCGGGTCACGCGCAGAGCAGCGGGCCACGCGCCTACGCGGTTAGACAGTCAGAGTTCGATTGTCACGAGGCCTTGAACAGTGTAACTTAATGACCTCTTATTTTATTTTGGATTTTTATAGATTAATTATGTTGAAAATAAATAGATGCCTGATTTGATATTTTATAGTCAGCTCTAATTAAAAAATAAAAACTATTTTAATGTGTTGCAGTAGAAACTCGGACGTTGAGGTTTATTTTTAAGCCTCGCAAATATTTTTCCCATATGATTGACGGGTGTCACTTCTTTGATGTTTAATCCGGGGCCGGCATCGAGGCTGATTGATCTTTAATGAATCTGGCGGAACAAGAGTCCGATCGACCTAGACTTTTTCCAAATATGAAGACTAAAATAATAATAATGATAATAATAATAATTATAATCATCATAATCATTATAATCATAATAATAAAACGCCTTCCAACATTATTCATATTTTCTCAATAATTCCCAGAATTTATCACTTCAATTATGAAAATAAATAGTTGAAATAAAATGTCACGGAAATCGCAGATCATTGTTAGATCCACGAAAACTACATATTCTCTTTTGTAAGCGCCAAACAGGACAGATGTTGCTATTTAATTTAATATTTCCCACATTATTATGTAGGCCATTTGTTTATGATGCACGGACTCTCACGCTCTGTAATAAACACTAGTGTCTGAATTCAATCTGGATTAAAACATTATAATTGTGAGCATTTATCCCCGAGATCCACAGCTGAACCACGTTAAGAGGATGTGAGTTTGATATTTAACACAACGGGGGGACATCTGTGCTGAGCGCTGACCAAATCCGCCCTGGCTTTTACTTACAATACTATTTTGTTGGAAGTGTTAAGAATTTGTTTCGAGTGGATGGCGCGTCCCTCGTTCTGAGTTGACTTTGATATTATTCTGCAGCGAGCGGTGACATGTCTGGATGAGTGACCAGCCATCTGTCCATCATCTCAGACTCCAGTGTTCAGACGTTGCACCCCTGCACGCTTCAGTGGTCCACGGCTGACATCTAGCGGCCGGAAGAGGAACTTCAGTCACTCTGTCAGCGGACCGCTCTTATCGTCATACACTGTTTGTCTTACACTGTTTAGAAGTGATGAGCGGGTTACGAGTTCGTATATAAAACATCTTATAAGCCTGTGAACAAATTGTTGAAGCTAATGTTAATAGATAATGTTGGTATCATAGAAATGCTATAAATTATATTACTACTTCATATTTGTATAGATACTTGAAAGGTTATTTAATTGAGAACCAGTTTAGGAGCTAGGCCTTTACTAAAAACAGTGTGTTTGAAAATAGGACACTTATTTCACACACACACACACACACACACACACACACACACACACACACACACACACACACACACACACACACACACACACACAAACACACGAACGCACCTATATTTCAGCGATATCATACGAGAGGTGGCGCCGTTGTGATGCTGGATACTTGCAGGGCTGTGATTGGTTGTGGGTTCGAGGCCGCGGGTTGAGAACCCAGGTAATCACAGAAGAGCTGATATTGAGTATAACAGCACGGCCTGGAGGGTGATATTGCTTTGACACACCACTTCTATGAGCTGACTATTCATCAGTGATAAACGACCACATATTATGGGTTGTTAAACGCAGCTGCTTTGTGACACGTACATTATCTCTATGTTCTGTTTCTTCTGAGACCAGTGAAATACGAGTCTGCTGACAGTAGCTTCGGCTGCATGTGTGATTAATATGAGTTAACTGATCAGACGTTGCTCTAACGATGGTTTATGTAATAAACGATTGTTAATCAGAACACCTGTCAAGCGGAGTTATACATGTATAGTAAAAAGTCCCAGTGCAGGTATAATGAAAGTCAGAACTGATAGGACAATTCTTGTCAAATCAAATCACTTGGTCGGAACTAGCTGTTGTTATAGCTAAGATATCATTCAAGTATATCATTTAATATATCATATATGGGGTTTTTCAATTCAATTATTTTCTCTGGCCTCAATGTTGTGCACTCAGAGATGATGAGGGCAACAGGCACATTTCTGAATGTTTGTGTGTGTGTGCTTTTACATGATTGTGTTTGTGTGTGTCATCATGTTTCGATGTGTGTGTTGTCTCAGCATATCAATGTGTGTGTGTTTGTGCATACGCAGCAACTATACAGAATGTATTAGTATTCATGGGAGAATGTGTACATATAAGTGAACTTGTATTTATGTATGTGTGTTTGCGGTTTGTTTTTGTGTGTGTATGTCTGATTATACACACACACGACTCAGGGTGCGTACGCGGGCGGTCCACACAGCTAGGGAAATTAGCTTCTAGAGAGAAAGAGAGAGAGAGAGAGAGCTAGAGAGAGAGAGAGAGAGAGAGAGAGAGAGAGATTCCCAAGTGCAGGAATGTGATTATAGTGATTCTTGCCGATCAGTACACCACAGCCCTAATTGTGTGTGTGTGTGTGTGTGTGTGTGTGTGTGTGTGTGTGTGTGTGTGTGTGTGTGTGTGTGTGTGTGGCATTCAGAGAGTAATAGCAGGGAGATTGAATATATTCAACCACGTCCTGTAAAGGAGACTGTTTACCTCCCAGGAAGGCCC
>NC_136951.1:13973439-14025939 GCF_949987615.1 Pollachius pollachius
GACCCACAGAAATCGGATACGAGATTTGACTGTGTGTGTGTGTGTTGGATGAGGTAGATGCATTCTGAGAAAGCGAGACAAAGAGTCGAGAGAAAGGGAGATAACGCAGATGACGAGAGAGCGAGAGAGAGAGAGAACTTGGCATGTCAGGAGATGTTTCCTGTTCTCATTGTGAATGTAATGAATGTGATCCTGTTGTGTTAAGAAACATCAAAGTGAATAAAGAGTCAGGGAAAGCGAGAGAGAGGCAACAGAGAGAGGGAGAGAGAGAGATGGGGAACACAATGGGAGAGAGAAGAGAGAGAGATCAGAGAGAGAGAGATGGGGAACACAATGGGAGAGAGAAGAGAGAGAGATCAGAGAGAGCCAAAGACAACAGAGAGAGAAAGAAGACAAACCGAGGTTACAGAGGACAGGGGAGTTAGAGAGAGAGAGAGGAACACAGCGAGAGAACCAGGCAGAGTGGTGTGAGACAGGAGCTGGCAGAGCGGTGTGAGACAGGACCCAGGCAAAGCGGTGTGAGACAGGAGCAGGCAGAGCGGTGTAAGACAGGACCAGGCAGAGGAGTGTGAGACAGGAGCAGGCAGAGCGGTGTGAGACAGGAGCAGGCAGAGTGGTGTGAGACAGGAGCAGGCAGAGGAGTGTGAGACAGGACCAGGCAGAGCGGTGTAAGACAGGACCAGGCAGAGCGGTGTGAGACAGGAGCAGGCCGAGCGGTGCGTGACAGGACCAGGCAGAGCGGTGTGAGACAGGAGCAGGCAGAGCGGTGTAAGACAGGACCAGGCAGAGGAGTGTGAGACAGGAGCAGGCAGAGCGGTGTAAGACAGGACCAGGCAGAGCGGTGTGAGACAGGACCAGGCAGAGGAGTGTGAGACAGGAGCAGGCAGAGCGGTGTAAGACAGGACCAGGCAGAGCGGTGTGAGACAGGAGCAGGCAGAACGGTGTGAGACAGGAGCAGGCAGAGCGGTGTGAGACAGGACCAGGCAGAGCGGTGTAAGACAGGACCAGGCAGAGCGGTGTGAGACAGGAGCAGGCAGAGCGGTGCGAGACAGGACCAGGCAGAGCGGTGTGAGACAGGAGCAGGCAGAGCGGTGTAAGACAGGACCAGGCAGAGGAGTGTGAGACAGGAGCAGGCAGAGCGGTGTAAGACAGGACCAGGCAGAGCGGTGTGAGACAGGACCAGGCAGAGGAGTGTGAGACAGGAGCAGGCAGAGCGGTGTAAGACAGGACCAGGCAGAGCGGTGTGAGACAGGAGCAGGCAGAACGGTGTGAGACAGGAGCAGGCAGAGCGGTGTGAGACAGGACCAGGCAGAGCGGTGTAAGACAGGACCAGGCAGAGGAGTGTGAGACAGGAGCAGGCAGAGCGGTGTAAGACAGGACCAGGCAGAGCGGTGTGAGACAGGAGCAGGCAGAGCGGTGTAAGACAGGACTAGGCAGAGGAGTGTGAGACAGGAGCAGGCAGAGGGGTGTGAGACAGGAGCAGGCAGAGCGGTGTGAGACAGGACCAGGCAGAGCGGTGTGAGACAGGAGCAGGCAGAGGAGTGTGAGACAGGAGCAGGCAGAGCGGTGTGAGACAGGAGCAGGCAGAGCGGTGTGAGACAGGAGCAGGCAGAGGAGTGTGAGACAGGACCAGGCAGAGCGGTGTAAGACAGGAGCAGGCAGAGCGGTGTGAGACAGGAGCAGGCAGAGCGGTGTGAGACAGGAGCAGGCAGAGCGGTGTGAGACAGGAGCAGGCAGAGCGGTGTGAGACAGGAGCAGGCAGAGCGGTGTGAGACAGGAGCAGGCAGAGCGGTGTGAGACAGGAGCAGGCAGAGCGGTGTGAGACAGGACCAGGCAGAGCGGTGTGAGACAGGAGCAGGCAGAGCAGTGTAAGACAGGACCAGGCAGAGCGGTGTGAGACAGGAGCAGGCAGAGCGGTGTGAGACAGGAGCAGGCAGAGCGGTGTGAGACAGGAGCAGGCAGAGTGGTGTGAGACAGGAGCAGGCAGAGGAGTGTGAGACAGGACCAGGCAGAGCGGTGTGAGACAGGAGCAGGCAGAGCGGTGTGAGACAGGACCAGGCAGAGGAGTGTGAGACAGGAGCAGGCAGAGCGGTGTGAGACAGGAGCAGGCAGAGCGGTGTGAGACAGGACCAGGCAGAGGAGTGTGAGACAGGAGCAGGCAGAGCAGTGTGAGACAGGAGCAGGCAGAGCGGTGTGAGACAGGAGCAGGCAGAGCGGTGTAAGACAGGACCAGGCAGAGGAGTGTGAGACAGGAGCAGGCAGAGCGGTGTAAGACAGGACCAGGCAGAGCGGTGTGAGACAGGAGCAGGCAGAGCGGTGTGAGACAGGAGCAGGCAGAGCGGTGTGAGACAGCGTGCGCCTTCTGTGAGGGGGGGCTGGTGCTGATGCTGAGAGAAGGCAGAGCGATGTAAGGCGTTTGAAGCTGACAATCTCTTTGTGACGCTAACACATGTTCCTCAGCTCCAGCGCTGATCCCCCTTCTCCCTCCTATTGTATTATGGGATGGCAGACGGCAGCTGCCCGGGTATTGTTGTGCCGCTAATCTGGAACAGTATCTTTAGCGGCTGTGCGCGGCGTACAAGCAGCTGTCAGCGTTGTGGGAATCGGCGCTAATCTCTCCGTGGTATCTTTAGCCGCTAGTTTAGTGTTGAGCTCTTGATCCTCGCCTCTCGCGCTCTGCCTGCCATTCCATCACACACACGCAATTACACACACACACACACACACGTGAGAGTGTGTGTCTCAGTACTTCATACCTGCATACATAGAGACATACATCGCCTTGTGCTGTCTGTGTTGAGTGACAGAGCAGGACAGAGACAGACAGACAGAGAGAGAGACAGAGAGAGAGAGAAAGACAGGTAGACGGAGACAGACAGACAGACCAAGAGAGATAGACTGACAGGGAACCGTTTTTGCACAGAGAGAGACAGACAGATATGTTTCTTCACACAGAGGCCTGTCAGGGGAGGGTCTTCCCCGGACCCTAAGCTGGTTGAGCGTAGCACACACAGGAAGGCAGCAGGTAGTAGGGGAGTTGTCCTGTAACCGAAAGGTTGCTAGTTCGATCCCCAGCTCAGAGTGTTGATGTGTCCCTGAGCAAGACACTTAACCCTAACTGCTCCTGACGAGCTGGCTGTCGCCTTGCATGGTTGACTCTGCCGTGGGTGTGTCAATGTGTGTATTAACCGATGTAAGTCGCTTTGGGTAAAAGCGTCTGCTAAATGCCCTAATTGTAATTGTATTGCAAACATTATCTCACGATTTCAAGGCAGGATCGCGATCCACTATGTTATCACGATTCTGTCTCCAAATATAACCAAACTCATTCCCTTATTTTAAAAACATAAGGCGTTAAATATATGTCAATGACAGGCTAGATGGATTCCCTGAAACAATCAGAGAGGAGATGCCCTGATTGGTAAGAAATCACATTCTCACATCTGGTCCTCATCTATAACTATGACCTCTGCGATTTACAATATATGTCCAACTTATAAATATATATAATATAGGGTTGCAATACAAACAGGTCCACCTTGGGCGTCTCCTTTTGGCTACATTGTATTCGTCTCAGTCGTCGTTACCCTAACAACTTCAATGTCAAATGAAGATCTCATCATTCATGTTCAAAGTATCCTGGGCAGGAAGAACCAAAACACCACCAACACCTCCCATCCTGAAACGGTCCCAAACGCCTGCCCAAGCCCTCGCGCCATCCCCAACTCTGACGGCCCAACAATGGGCGGCATCACAGCGTGGCAGGTCTGTGTGACGCCTGGATGTGTGATGTGTGTCCCCAGGGGGGAGGGAGGCGGGGGAGGGAGGAAGGAGTTAGGGTGGGGGGGGGGGGGGGGGGGAGAGAACACCAAGCTGCTCACAATTAACGACAACATAAATATCTCGCCGTGCTTAAGCAAGCCATTAATCAGTTATAAATAGAGGAGCTTTTTGTTGATTAACGAGGAGAGAGAGACTTGCTGCTAATTGCTGTTTTTCTCTCGCAGTGTAATTAGGTTGGTGCGCCGCGGTGGTGACAGAGGCTGGCCCCTCATTCACGCAGTCGCTCCCCGCTCCTCAAAGCTCCTCCGTTAGATTGGGGAGGGGTGGGGTAAAGAGAGCAGGCAGGGGACCGCGACAAACGTCCTGCAGGAAGCTTTTCTTCTCCATAACGTCATCACCGTCCCCGCACAACCCTAACATCGCAAAGCTCGGCAGCTAGGATTTAACCACAGTCCTCAATGGTAAATGGACTGGATTTATACAGCGCTTTTCTAACAAGTGGCCGCTCAAAGCGCTTTACAATAGTGTCCAACATCCATCAATTCATGAACACATTCACACACTGCCAGTGGTGTCAACAGGCAGCTCGTCGGGAGCAGTAAGGGTGAGGTGTCTTGCTCAGGGACACCGCAAAATTCAGCTAGGAGGAGCCGGGGCTCGAACTAGCAACCTTCTGGTAATCAGCCAACACGCTCTACCTCCTGAGCCACATGCCGCCCATGTACTAGACACTTAAAAAGCCAAAAAATAAATTAAAAAAGACACCAAAGCCATTTCAAACATCATAGGCCTAGAGGTAAATCTGCTCACCTTTAAAACCCTACTTCCAAACAATCCCCTACATTTGATCAGCCAGGAGAGAAAACGGTGTGGACCCAGACGAAGAGTGCCTATTCGTTTGTCTATATGACCCAAATGAGAGTTCACTGGTACAAACAAGCCGGGAGGGAGGTTGCGGTAGGATTGGCCATCCGTGGCCTACTGGTTAAGGAGTTGGACCTCTAACCGGAGGGTGGTCGGTTCGAATCCCGACCGGTAGGCACTAAAGAAAATGTTGACGGGAGGAGTAGTTGTGCAGTACTCTCATCCACGGATGAGGTTCCCTTGAGCAAGGCACCACACCACTATGTTTATTCTTTAGTCGGATGCCCATTAGCTTCCACAAAGTGGTGGCTATTCTTCCTGGGGTACATGTGTTCACCGGCTCCCGGTTGGGTTAAAAGCAGAGAAAGAATTTCCCCCAAAAAAGAAACAATAAACCTTAACTTTACTTTAATTTTAGGAGAAGGGAGGGAGGTCGATGGAGGAGGGGAGGGAGGGAGGTCGAGGTAGGAGGGGAGGGAGGTTGAGGTAGGAAGGGAGGTAGGAGGGGAGAGAGGTTGAGATAGGAAGGGTAGGAAGGTGGGGAGGGAGGTCGATGGAGGAGGGGAGGGAGGGAGGTCGAGGTAGGAAGGGTAGGAGGGAGGGAGGTCGATGGAGGAGAAGGTTGAGGTAGGAAGGGTGGGTAGGAGGGAGGGGAGGAGGGGAGGAGGGAGGTAGGAGGGGATGGAAGGAGGTGGGTGGGGGGGTAAGGTGAGGGTAGATGGGAGGCTGGAGGTTAAGGTAGAAGCGGGAGGTCACGGCTAGGCAACATGATGAAAAAAAACAAGCAACCAGGTAGGATTCGAACAGTATTTTATATTATAAAACACCTTTGTATACATTTGAACAAGCATGTGCACATTGAAACATTTTGGGGTGGACTGGTGTCCCAATTTGAGCAGTTCATCGTGAAACCAGACCATGACTTAACCATCTTTCCCTAACTCTGTCCCTAACTCTGAACCCCAACGACTTGAAAAACAAGGAACACTCCCACTGTTGGAAGTAAGGACCCATGGATGGAACACGTTAGGAGCCTCCTGACGTGCAGCAGATGGTGACAGTCACGTTCTGCGAGTGTGTCAGAAGATGAATCCACAGGCCAGCGACGATGAGCTGTGATGTGGCGCCGCGGGTTGGTCACTCTGAAATGTAGCCAGAGGGAAAAATAGAACATGTTCACTTTAAGACTGTATTTAAATGTCTAAGAAGTGTCAGGTAATCAAATTACAACTGTAGTTAACCAAAACATCCATGTTATTTTCAGCAGAGGACTACTGACCTGAAGAGCTCCAGAGCTCCAGATACAGGTGAGATACAGCTCAGGTGTGTCTTCCCCCGGACCGAACACAGCATTTCAACCGCACCTTAGAAAGATGGACGACATGGATTATTCAAAATGATCATAACATTCAGGAATTTAGCAGACCCTCCAATCCAAAAGAGACCTGGTGAATTCAGATGGATTTGCCTGAAGAAGACCCAACAGGGTCGAAATTTTGCTGCTAACTTATTAATTAATAAATAAATATGGCTGAACCCAGTACCATTGATGGCTCCACCATCAGCTCCCCTCTTGACACATTCCTAGTGGTAACAAACAGGGCTGGTAAGCCCTCAATGTCCAGTCACACTCACAGTGATCATCATGATGGTCTGGTAACAAACAGTATTGTTTGAGCTATGTGGCATCAATGGTAGGTGGATGGTCTGGTAACCCAACACTAGCTTGGGGAAATCTGGTATTAGTAGTGGTTTACTTTAATGTCTGGTAGTAAACCACACAGTTCATGCCAGCTCACCAGTAATCCTTGGCAGGTAGCCTCGTGGTGTTCCTCCAGATGCACGGCTCCTCCTTCAGGTCTCAGCCAAGGTTCCTGGTCTGGTTAACACCATTAGTTGAGCCATGGGTGGGTGCAGCTTTATTCTTTGGAAGTCATTCAGATATTAGATGAAAGATTAATAGCGATTTGTTTTAATATTTGAAATATGCCCCAACAGATACTCTGGTGTATGAATTCAAGAGCGCACTTCTTGTTGTCACATGACCTATACAACACAATGTTGTCTAGCTAGACTTCACCTTCCAGAGACTTCAGCAGTCACATCGTAGTCATCCGAGCAGATCCTGGTGGGTCGTCTGAGTCATCTAGTCACAAGACAATCAGGATATTAATTAAAACAGTCTCGCACCTCACTAGAATCTAGAATCTTTTAAATAGAAAAAAGTCTTGATACATCTTGTTCACTCATCACTCCATTAAAAAAATAAAATAAAATAATTTTGGTCAAAGGGAAGGAGAGACAGATATAGGACTAGTTGAGAGGCTAGTTTAGCAGTAGTAGGAGTAGTCTATTCCATATAGTGGAGTGAGAACGATGATCACCTCAAGAGGCGGGTGCCATTACGCCACGAGGGACATCCTCCCCCAGCAGATCCTTAGCACGGCTCCATCACTCCCCTCCATCCCGGTTTCTCTGGTAATAAACAGCATTATTCAGTCTGGTAACATAGTTGGCCGTCATGTCTGATAGTAAACAATAGTTTATGCAGCCTTATCACTTCTACTGGCTGGCAGACGGATTCATGGTCTTCCTCCTGGTGCCTCGCTCCTCCATCAGCTCTCCTCACCAAAGGAATTCTGGTCTGGTAAAGTTGAGTGGCTAGTTTAGTAGTAGTTACCCATCACTGTCACTACCAGCTCAATGGAAAAAAAAAAAAAAAAAACACTTTAGAGACAGGTGTCCTTACCCCAGGAGGTGGTCATCAGCACGACTCCGTAAGCTCTCCTCCACCGCAGAGTCATGGTCTGCAACCCACCGGTGGATTCCCCTCCATGTCTGGTATCAAACATTGGTAGTTAGTCTTGTAACACAGCAGTGGTTTAAATGGTGTGGCAAAATATGGTTTGCTGTAATGTCCGATTTACAGTAAACGATACAGTTATGCAAACTTCCCTGTACTACTTATTGGCAGGCAGATCCATGGTCTTCCTCCAGATGCACGGTTCCTCCATCAGCCCTCCTCAGCCAAGGACTCCTGTCTCCAACAAAACAGTGGTAATTCTTTAGCCATTTATTCATGGAAGCCTTGTTTAAAATCATTCTGAACCCGAGTGCTGGCTTGAGTGTGAAAGGAATAGAAAAATAATTTTATATTTTAAACTTGCACTAAGAAACATGCACACTTGGCAATTTGTAGAAAGAAAAGTTGACCTGGTACTGACCTTCAGAAGACTTAAGCAGTCCCATCGTAGTCCTCGTCTCGTTCCTGGTTGGTCATCAGCTTCCTCTGGTCAATATACAAACACTTTAAATCAGGACACAAATAAATTTTCCCACCTTAGCCGACAGATCAAGTTGAATTACAAAACTTGTAGAAGTCGTGTACTAGTAGCGCACACTCTGTAGCCTTCAAATTTAGGAGTTATTGAGTCTATAAATATAAAACATGTTCACCGAAGCATCCATTAACCCGGGACTGTTCTCTCTTAATCAGCCATCATAAGTAACAGTCAAGAATAAACGTTCAGAAGCAGTGAGTGATAATCACTTTAGAGTCAGGCTTTGTCAGGCAGCACCTCCACCAAAGCTCCATCAGCTTCCCTCCACCATGGCTCCGCCGTCAGCTCTCCAACATCTGGTAACAAACCCCGGGGATTGAATATAGCTCATATGACTTGGATGACCCAAAATATTCCCTCATATCATAGCTTTGTCAAAATTTCACTGTATGAAAATCTGAACGTATAAAAAAAAATAAATAAAAAAAAAAAATAAATAAAAAAAAAAAAATCACCCTCCACAATCGTTTCGAAGAATTAAAAAGAACCTCTGGTTCTTTAGCATTTCAGAAGAGCTTGGTGATGGTAGCCTCCGGTCCAGCCTGGGGCCCCATTCCTGGTCCAGGGGATCTGGTCCACAGGCTCCAGTCCAGCCTGGTGCCCCATTCCTGGTCCAGGGGATCTGGTTACCTGCTGGCCACAGCCTCGGGTCCACCATGGTGCCCCATTCCAGGTCCAGGGAAAGTGGTTACCCTCCAGTCCAGCCTGGTGCCCCATTCCTGGTCCAGGGGAACTGGTTACCCTCCAGTCCAGCCTGGTGCCCCATTCCTTGTCCAGGGGATCTGGTTACCTGCTGGCCACAGCCTCGGGTCCACCATGGTGCCCCATTCCTGGTCCAGGGAAACTGGTTACCCTCCAGTCCAGCCTGGTGCCCTATTCCTGGTCCAGGGGGTCTGGTCCACTGCTGGTCCTCAGCCTCTGGCCCGGTCCAGGGGAACCTGAAAAGGCAGACACCCTCTATAAAACCGCTCACAACAAGGTCTTGGTTTGTACAATATGTACGAGTAATTGAATCTCAGAAGACGACGTGCTACAACATCAGCTGTGATGTCACTTATTAGCTTTATTTATTAGCTAGCAACATACAGGTTTGAAGTCTTAAGGAAGACAATTTATTTAGAATTTAGTGTAATAGAAAAATTGAAATCATTGCAACTCAAGTATCAAACATTGACAACATTGTAACAAATACATTCTATGAATATCACAACAGCAAGTTCAATTACACTATCGAATGCCACTTCCACTGTCGAGCCTGGTGCAACTCTTCCTCCTCCACATCTCCTGCCTCCGACCATGCTGCACAGATCACGTCGAGAAGGTCATAATGCTATAGAAGATGGTTAACTACAGTAGGTATTGATGTCAAACACTCCGTATCAAAAGCTCACCTGTGTTGTTGGATGGACATCTTGTTCAGGTTCAGGACAGCAAGGGCTGGAGCTGGCCCCACTGTTAACACATTTTATTTACAAACAGGATATCACAAAGGGAAAGATGTTCAATCACAGACTGGTATCACATAGCAACCACGGCACCAGAAAGAGGAAGTGATGCAATCTTTTAATGATTTTCCTATAAAAAAACCCTGTTCTGCCTCATTTTCCAAGTCAATGAGTACGGAAATGAGAATAGCTGGGGTATGCCTGAATCTTTCAATTGAGCTTCACACCATGGCCTCACCAAGAATAAACTGAAAACCAATACAATAAACAGGGTGCTTTAAAGGGACCACTGGTCCAAGTTCGCTTGTGTTATTTCATCTACTGACACGGAAGCATTTACGTAGCAATAAAATGGTTTGACTCTACTAAACAGCTATGATATTTGTTTTTACGCAAAATGTTTACATTGAACACTTTATTTCTGAAGACTAGTAGAGACGACATTGAGCAGACGGAAGCTATTCAGCCCAAGGATTGAAACTGAAAGTGCACTAACCTCACTGTTATGGACTTCAGACCAGTGGTAACAGCAGGGGGGAGTGGAGATGGACACCTTGTGACACAAACTACAGTTACGAGTTCAACTCTGTACAGCTCTTTGGTCTATATTACTTCAACATGGATCCATTTTTTTAGCTGTTCATTACCTTCAGATTAGGTACCATTACTACTCTTCAAAAGTAGCCTATAGTGTAAGAAGTAACTCCTTGCCATTTAGTTGGGTTTAACTGAAAATTACAGCCCAAATTTTTAGATTAGCAGTATCAATAGTAATATAATTAAAATGATACTTAGCCATAGTCAGTTGCTGGCTTGTAGATCTAAGGAGCCGTAGTATGGAAACGTCAAATTGTCTCAAATTAAATGTTGCAGTCTTCAGAGATCCCTGCATCGTATATGCGAGACTCGAAAATTAGCGCGCAAGAATGCAGTGAGGGTCGTTTGTAGAGAGCAATTATCGAAGACAAAGTTTTGCGCAATGTTTTTGTGATAACTGCCATTGTTATGATTTATTATGTATGCCCTCAATAAATTTGTCAAATATTTTAGATGGTTACTGAAAGAAATGGGTAATGCCAGAGGACGCTGTTTAGTGATGAGGTTACGCAAATGCCAATCCTGATCGTACTGCCAGTTGCCCTCAGCAGACTCAACATCCATAAATCTAACTACCAACCTTCACAAACAACCCAAAACCTTCCGACTGGAATCCCAACGTTCCAGCACGGACCACCCATAAGTAACGTAACCAGCACCTCACCTTGAGCTGAACGACGATGAAGATCTTGGGGGTCCTTTGATAATCTTCTCATATCAAAATACAGCCAACAGACCTACCTTTAGTCGATCTAGTAGTTTGTCGCTGTCGGTACTAAAACATACATAGTATACACCATATATAATATACAGTTCCCCAATTTTACAAATTAACTACTACCACCAATAAACAAGGCTCACAACCATACCAAAAAAATAAACATGTCAGGCCAGAGCCCTTAACCTGGCATCCTGCCCCAAAATCTGAAATATTTAAATCTCAGAATATTGCCCACGTTTATAAATGTTCTAGATATTACCAGGAATAAAATACAAATCCAAAAAATAATTTCAAGCTCAGAGGAAACCAAACCATAACCTGCAACCTCAACAAATACATCATGGGAATAAAATAGACCCATAACTCTAGAAATACCAAACAATCTTTCTGATTGACAGAGCTACAGACTCGACATGCTCTGTTGTGTTCAGATGCCTTTTGTCCACGTCCTTGCTACTCTCAAAGATTTGCATCAACATTGCATGAGTGTTGACTTATTGATCTGGGTTTTGTCTGAGTGCCCAGAGATTAATGGTAGGATACGATGCTGTCTGAAGTCTACCGTTCTGTAGATGTGCCCCCTCTAGAGAAACCAAAGTGTTCAAAAGGCTGTCGTAACATTGGTTACATGAACTGGAACATCCATCAAGACCATGACGGGGAGTCCCCAAGGAGAAATGCCAAGGGTAGGATGTGAGGGCTCTTCTTCAGCGACTAGAAAACACCCCAGCTCTTACAGGAAAGAGCCATTGAGCACATTTCAATGTTCCTCTTCAGAGATCTTGAAGCCCCAGTGAGGGTTTCTTTACCTCCTTATCTGAATGGAGCATAACTGCAGCTTGAAGAGGATCCTTGTTGGGATTTTCCAAGATTTCTGAGTCAAGGGGACCCATCTCCAAGGTCCAGATGGCCTTGTCCAATGCATTACAATTCAGCCCAAAAAAAAAAAAAAAAACTTTTCAGCACAGCAATAAAGATGATATTATCCACAAGGCTTGGCAGCCATCGAACATGTCAGGTTAAGAAGGGCAGCCACGTCGAGAGCCTGAGTAACCACTTCTAAAAATGTTCTGGTACATTTTCCAGCTTGTCCGATTCTGTTCATTCGGAATGCCAGTAGTCCATGATCCCTTTGCATTGTTTGCATAATTCAGTCACACTGCAATGCAATCTGCATGACACTGAAGACATCCTGACCATTGTGTAGCAGATGGAATAAATTGCCGGATGCTGGATCTCGCCAGGCTCTTGATTTAAACTGGATTGCAGAGGCATATTGTGTGCCTGTACCACCAACTTTTTTATCCTGGCTGATTTAGGCCACAGATCCAAGTCATACAGAAACTTCTGACCAAAAGATAGTCATGAATGCATTATAAGCAGTAGTGTCATACTCTGAGAATTCAAAAAGAGCGCATCCATTTTTTCCATGACAGGGGTTGTCACCCTTGTCATGTCAAGATGCTCAAACATAGTATGCCATCTCAGGTCGATCCCTGGCTACCCTTACATGCAATACACTATGCAAAAGGTAGAACCATGGCCACACCGGCTTGAAGTATCCTGTGCCAGGTCAAACCCTGGTCATGCTCGCATATAGTACCCGATTGCCGGGTAGAACCATGGCCACGCTCACAGCCAGTACCCAATGCAAGGAAGAACCATGGCCACACTCACAGGTAGTACCCAATGCCAGGTAGAACCCTGGTTAGGTACGCATAAAGTAACCCATGCTAAGTCAAACCGTGGCCATGCTCACACATTTACATATAGCAGATGCTTTTATGCAAAGTGACTTACAATTAGTACCTTTTTCAGAAGAAAGAAACAATATCGCTGCCGGTACAGTAAGGATGTTCATAGAACAAGCGATTCCAAACAAGCGAGTCTCTAGTAACTTGCGGAAGCTGGCGAGCGACTCTGCAGTCCTGACATTGGCAGGGAGCTCGTTCCACCACCGCGGTGCCAAAACCGAGTAGAGTTGTGACTTTGTTGTGCAACTTTTGCTTGCTTTACAATGGCGGTGCCAGGAGTCCAACTGAGGGAATTGAGTAGTGTGCTTGGGCTTGAGTGTGCGGTCTGACTATTGCTTTGAGGTAGGCAGGGGCAGTTCCGATCAATCAAGCAGATTCTTTTCTGGGAGCTCCTTCAGATTCAAACTGTGCCACTTTGATAGGCCCGAGGACAGGGACAGGATTTGATGGAAGTTGTGAGAAGGTTGATAAGAACCACCCAGGGTAGGTCTTTAACAGCAGGATCTTCATCATCCCATCTGAGAAGCAGGCAGATGAGCACCTTGCTGGCTCAGATGCTAGCATTCCTCAGGCTGAAATGCAGAGATATGGGTTAGCCCCGAGGGCCCTAGAAGATGAGTCACCTCAAATCAGAAACCATCCTGGAGAAATCCAAACTAGGACCCCGTCTGAACTGAAGTTGTGCTCTCCTCCAGCTGGGGAGGTAGAGAAACCGACGCTATGGCTTCAAGATGTATGGCGGGGAATGTTGAAATGTGATCCATGGTTCTCTGGTGCAGGACCAAGGTTGTGTTCTAGTTTCTTAGATGAAGAACCCCAACATCTTGACGCTAACGTTTCTCCTTAGGGGAGCCCCAGTCACTATCTTGAAGGACATTCCAATTCATGTAACTGATGTTACAACACCCTCTTAAACACTTGGTTCATCCTGAGGGGGCACGTCTACAGAACTGTAGACTTCGGACAGCACAGAACCTTAGCATGCATCTCTGATCACTCAAACCATCCCACCATCAGCAGGAGAAAACACATGTGATATAGCTGCAAATTTCAGGAAAGTAGTAGGAAAGTGGGCAGAAAACCAAATCAGAATACAACCCTGGAGTATGTTTTGGCTGTACTCTGAGAAATCCAACTGTTCTTACAAATTTCACTAGGAACCTATACTGCAACACAGCACTCACAACTTGTTAAAACCAAACATTGAATTAGCCCATGTACCAACAAAAACACAGACTATTCAAATCCACCTAAACAACCCCCATCAACCTCAACCAACCACGAGGCCAAAATAATGCCCCAGCATTCAAAGCAGAAATAAGCACTTACAGTTCGCAGTTTCTTCTTCATGTTGAAATTTTGATACTCACAGAATCACAGTTTCTCCTTCTTGACCTGTAAAGGAGTGCAACAGGCAGATAAGTTTAAGAGCTCAACTGAACCACTGAAGACATTGGGAAATTAGGTCACTTCATTTTGATTATTCATGCATTCCTTTCCACAATCGTTGGCACCGATCTACTCCCAACTTTCAAGAGCAACTGACTTAATATAAGTTTTAACTTCCTGTTCTTAATTATTAAGCTTTTTATTTAAAATATATATATATAGTTGAAGTTATCCTCAATCTTCCAACAAAAAATACTTTAACCTGAGAAACCTGTTCATTACATCTTGACAAATATATTTTTTACTTTTATTGCATAAAAGGTGCAGTCATGACTGTACTGTGCTATAGGTGAAGGTGGATTTGGGGGAAATGGGGCACCACCACCAAGATGTTTAGGCTGATGGGATAAAACCTTTTTTGGTTGTGAGTTCTGTGGTGTTGTGAATGAAAAGGCAGTTCGAGGTCGTGCGGCGTAGTGGGAGAGATCTACAGTAGGCCTGCACGTTTGAAACCGGACACCCGTGTGGTACATGCGCCGAATCCGACATTACTTTCAGGAATATGAGAACATTATTTGACGTATCAACAGTTGTAGGAAAAAACAATGTTCTACTCACAGCAGGTCCAGATATAGTAGTCCGTTCTACTTCGAAAAGCGTTACCGTATTGCCGTATGTTGGAGACGTTGGGAAACCAACCTGTTGTACTGAACTGAACCAAACAGCCACAGGTGAACATTTAAGCGCAGCGGGGCACTAATTGGTAAAACGACCTGGGCATGTGCGGCCGCTCGGGTTGCCTTGGTAAAAGAAAGATGGACAATTTTAAGTTATCAATAAGAGATTGATTATGTGTAATTAAGTTAAATAAGTTATAATATGAGGCACTTCTTATTTAAACCCAGACCCGGATTTCACCGTTAAATCCTGTCGGCGTGTTTTATTTTTCTCATCCTCCATGTAGCCACGTTACTGGTAAACTCCCAGCTGTTGAAGGGGCTTCTATGACCTTTTTATGCGGAATGAAAACAATTGGAATCACGCAGCGGGAGATATTGGATTCCGGTAATTATTGTGTATATTATCAGGGTGGATGAGGCCGCAGGGAGGGGAGATGGAGAAGGGGTGGAGGAGGGGGGCTAATTGAATTACAGTCCGCCAGTAAGATAATACTGTTGTAATTGTCTGAACGAATAAGACGATGCTCAGTGCCCGTATACGGCAGCCAAGAGGCAGGGGGAGGGGGTTCCTGAGGAGAATGCAAACACATTTTTCTCCCTCTCGCTTGAAAACTTCTTTAAAGAGACAAACGGTCGGGAAAACCTTTGAAAACATCCCTCTGCGGGTTATGAAACCATGCGTCTAATATCCAATCAGGGCTGATGTTTAGAAGATGAGGGCCTGGAAACAATTGGGCCAGAACCAACGTAAGCCTACTATTAAAAAAAAAGTATTGGCCTTTATTTAAATGGTGAAGACATTTCCATTGACTCCCCTTTCAAGGTTTGAAAGATAGCAATATATAAAAAGACAATTCAACATAGGCCTGGCAGTTTCATCGGATCCCTAATTACCTCTGGCCTTTGGCATAAAACAAGCATCGGCCTTTTGATTATGCAATTAAATAAACAATACAAATAAACTTCACATTAACAAATTTGGCAGGAAAGTGTATGTAAATCTTAAAAAACGAAAATATGTAGAAACACATGACTAGTTTGTGCTGCAGATATTGTTGGAACCTTGCCCTTCTGTGGTTTGTGGCGCCATCTAGTGGCGGGTCTTGACTTTAACATTTATAGTTTACCAATACAAGCAGAAAAAAATGCATTTAATTTAAATAATACAACTGACCTGTAAGAGTAAATAGACTTTATTATTTTAAAGTATGTCTACAGTATTTAAATGATACAATTGTATTTCACAGTCAAACCGCATGTAACTATTCACTTTAATACATTTAAGAAAAACATAGGCATAATAGGCATCTTCTATGTACATTCATTCACATTGGACACAAGCAAAGATATTACATGTCGTTCTTACTGTACATATGTTACAGTAGCCAGGGAAGAGATCACATTACTATACAATGTTAAATACACATATTCGGAGCGTGGAGACATTTACAGTGGTTTAGTATTTAGACAACAAATCAAGGGCCATGGAAACATAGGCTAGTTTAAATATGAAGACATACACTCTGTTTCAGTAAAGTAGGACCACTTTGAAAAGGTCTTAACATTAACACAAAAGAACAATCTCCCAAAACACCTTTTACATTAGGGGTGGGAATCTCTTGGCATCTCACGATTCGATTCGATTCCGATTATGAGGTCAACGATTCAATTCTAAAACGATTATCGATGCATCTCGATGAAACAAATTTTTCTGCATCACGCATGTAAATATATATATAGATCTGAGTTTGCTACTCAGAGTTTGCTAATCACTTCCTACTTTTGTGATGATCATTAAAGACATCAACAGATGAATTAACTTATCTAATATTTTATTAGAGAAAAAGCTTTTGTCATAAATATGACTTTCTATGAACAATGCAATAATCAATGCAGCTTGCTTTACAACACAATATGGAAGTATGTAAAAAATAGGTTTCAGTTTTCTTTTCTTTCTAATCTTTCTTTTCTATGTCATTAAAGAAAAAGCTGCTCTTGAATTAGAAGTAGTTCTTGTGTCTGGCTGTGAGTTTGCGTGCATGCTATGCGTAGGCTGAATCGCAATCGTGTCAACACAAATCAGATTGTCCAATACACACTGAAGATAAATAAATAATTTTAAAATTACTAAAATAATCCCTCTCTGAACGAACAGAATGTTGCAGCAATTCCGATTATTAATTTATCTGCATCGAGACGGAATCGTTCTAGAGAGAATCGCGATGCATCGAAGAATCGATTATTTTTCCCACCCCTATTTTACATTGACTTGACCTCGCCCTGAAAAAAACCTCCCAGAACCATAGAAACAGATATTGAGCAAGGTGGGACAGAGGTCTCATGTTTCTGGCTATTTCTACATTTTCCAGTGTTGAGAGCCCAGAATTGGCAGCTCAAGACACATACGTACCCCCGCTTTCAAAGACCAGGGAACCACCCACCTAATTGGGGTCTGCGGGGATTCAAATCAAATGTTTTTACTCTTATTTGGACTGGAACAACATTCAAGACTTTCAAAGGGAAGTTACCTCTATTCATTAATTTCTCTTACTTTCACCACAATAAATGTGCGTTTAGGTCATTCACCCCCCTATCCACATCGCCTACTCTGAAGTTTGTATAAAAAAAACACTAACAAAATAAAATACAAAGAAAGGATTTCTTTCTTAGGAGTGAAAAATACAATGTGCATTATGTACAAGCAAAAATGAAAGGTATCAGCACTTTGGTGAAAACTTCCCTAATATTGCTAAACGTGACCGTCCCATAATAGCAGAGCTGCGGCTTAACTCAGTCAAACACAACTCAAAGCTAAAGTGAGTCACACTATGCTGCACATGTTATGCTGAAAGTTGCATTTTCTTTTGATTTCTTCACTGGATTTGACTTATTGTTATTTGGAGCATGTTTCTACAGGATGAGCAGCAAAGAGAATGTAAAAAAACTTAAGTATCACAATTCAGCTGGTCTTCAAATACTTAAATATGATGTATCTTGTACTGGAAGTGAAGAAGTCGGCCATCTTGGGCTGGAGCTTCCGGAAGAATCTTTAGATGCCCGTTTCCCTCCCGGTTTCCCAGGATGCCTTGCTCTGTTCCGTTCTGTTTTGGGGTTCATGATGTGACCTTCTCGTCGCCCAGTGCGGTGACCTTGAAGGTCAACGATTATAAAAAACGATAACACAAAGGAGAAGACGCAGCTATATGACAAACAAGATGGAGGTGTGCGTGTCGTCAGGAGAGGCCTGACATTTCTTGTGTCTTGGGTGGGGGGGGGGGGGGGAGGAATGATGGTGAGACAGGAAACCCCCCACACGCCAACGACACGCTACGGTTTCAGTGCTCCGATAGGTTTCCATGACAACCCCCCCTCCCTCCCGCACGCGGCTCCACCCCCACAACCAGTGTCAGCGCGAACACGAGTGGGGGGGTCTGTTCTGATTCGTCGAGAAGGGATAAACAAACACCTGCTTTTTTTTGGGGGGGGGGGGAGAACTTTGGTGTCAAAATCCTGCCACCAAACCGCCACCAAACTACGACTTAGAAAAAAGTATTGCATCTCAAGAGCGGGAGGAGAGGGCAGCGAGGGGGAACGAGAGAGAGAGAGAGAGCAAGTGCTTTTACATTTTTCGTGTTTTCTTTCTTTCCCTTCAACGTCGACAGGCGGCAAGAGACATGGAAGTGCGCTCCCCCCCATCCCTGTGCCGTTCTGTTTTGGGGCGGGGCTCCACTTCACAGACAAACAGAAGTGCGACGGTCTCCGTGGTAACTTGTTTGGTCATCAGTCGGGGGTTGGGGGGGGGGGGGGGTGTGTGGTGGTCGCCCGCTCGCTAACAGGAGTATGTCGGTGAGCGGATCATGGGCGAGACAGACTGAGCCGTGTGTGGACGTAGCGCGGTGGAGACCCCATCACACTGGTTTCCAGTCAGACCGGTCCTTGCAGACAGGTCCCCTTGGCCGTGGCTGAGGGGAGGCCCACGGCTCTATAGCCGGACTGACCGCCTTTCTGTCTAACCACCACTAGGGGGCAGACTGGAGCCACTATGTGAACCAGAGCCAGAGATGGACAGAGGGTGGAGGAGGAGGAGGAAGAGAAGGAGGAGTTATGTCTGGTGAGGGGGCGGAGTCCAGCGGTAGGTTTCTATTCTGGGAACTGGAGGGCCATGGCTTCTGGTTTCATCTTGTAGTACTGGTCGAAGCGCAGCACGGCGTAGCTGAGAGACGGTAGGACAGGAGAGCTGGGGTCAGACATACAGATTCACTCACAAACGAGGACTCTGACCAGAGGGGTCTTTAAAGCATGATCCTTACACACACACACACACACACACAACACCTACTACAAACACACAAACATAACACATGTACACCACCTACCCCAAACACAGATGTACACACACACACAACACATACTACAAACACACAAACATAACACATGTACACCACCTACCCCAAACACAGATGTACACACACACACACAACACATACCCCAAAAACACAAACACAACAGCTACCCAAACCACAACACTTACACGACACATACCCCAGACACACAAAGACAACACCTACCCCAAACACATGTATATACACATACACAACACCTACCTCAAACACATAAACACAACAACTACCCCAAACAAACATACACACAGCATTACACAACACGTACCACAAACACACATGTATACACTTACCCCAAAAAGTCGAAGTCGATGGTTGAAAAACTGGCCTGAATGAGAGCCCACAGACCCCAGAAATAGTGAGACGCCTGCAGAGAGAGAGGGGAGAGAGAGACAGACAGACAGAGAGGTATACAGAGAGAGAGAGAGAGAGAGATAGGAGGGTGTATGGGAAAAAAACAGGAGAGTCGCCAGGTTGCCGTCAACATCTTCACAACAGACCATAATGCTCACATACAGTTGGCTCAGCAATGACAAAAGGTTATCGAAAGCCTCGGGCAATAAAAACAATCACATGACACAGCGAACACAATTAGGCCTCTTTCCCAGTGGACAAAACATGGACCAACACCCAGTAACACCTGGCTTCAGTCTGTACTGGGAAGGGTTACAATGGGTTTCCCTCTGGGATCAGATTGCTCTGCAGTTCCTCAGCTCTGATGAACACATGAAACCCAGCTGGACATAGCCCTGTTCCCCTCTTTACAACGCAACGCTATGAGTCGCCTTAACATCACAGATATTACATTTTCATTTAGGGCCTTTAGCAGACGCATTGATCCAAAGCGACCTAAAATACTACATTTTTCAGAATAAAAGAAACAACACTATAGCACTGTCGGTACACTAAGGATGTCAATAGAACCAAGTGCCAAGCACTAACAATCACTAGGCTAACCCATTCCCCGTACACAACAAAGCCATATTAGTGCCTAAAGTACATATTTCTAGGGGACTGTTATAAAAAAAAACCTGCATTTATCAGCAAACTGTGTTGTTAAACGGGTCTAGCTCTCTCTCCCCCCTCCCCTCCCTGTAGCCTGTGAACAGGGGCGTGGCCAGGGGGCGTGGCCAGGCCATCAGACGCTGCTCCGTGGTGACGAGACTACAGTAGGCCCCACGGGGCCCTGTGGCCTGGCAGCAGATCAGGGAAGACCCAGCCCGCTTTGTTTGTTGGGTCAACAACCTGAGCTTCTCCTGGTTACTACCAACAGCACGCCCTCCGGCCTCACACGGCCGCCGTTACCCAGGGAACTGACAATAAACAGGTCAGGTGACGCCACTCAAAACATCTCAGACGGGTTTCAGTCGTCTAACCAGTAGCGCGAATAACAGTACAAATAACTTGAATACTAACTCAAGCTGCTCAGCTAATACTGGCCACTAAGAGATCTAGGAGGCCGCTCTCAGACGCCCTCCTAGATCTAACACACACTCCTACATCTAATACACCTTTACCAATGGACCATGTCAGGGTTAGATAGTTGATATCAAAGTCTCTCCTAGATCTAAAACACCTTAACCAATGGACCATGTCGGGCTAAGATCGTTAACCAATGGACCATGTCGGGCTAAGATCGTTAACCAATGGACCATGTCGGGCTAAGATCGTTAACCAATGGGCCATGTCGGGCTAAGATCGTTAACCAATGGGCCATGTCGGGGTGAGACTTTGAGGTTGGGTCTCCAGGGGTCTCACCAGGGTGAAGCGGTTGACCTGGACGTAGAGCACCTCCACCTCTCTGTCGGTCACCGGGCCGCCCTGGCCTTTGTGCTCCTTGTAGGCCTCCAGGTAGGCCCGCAGCCACTCCTGCTGTAGGCCCTTGTCCGGGTAGTGGCTATAGTCCACCTCATTCAGGCCTGCAGCAGATGCAAATAAAACGCACCCCGGCCCAGGACACAGCATTAGCTCTGTGATAAGATGTGGACGGAACTCGTCTGAATAGGTCAACCACTACCTTGGAAGTTGGAATGCAGTTGCATTGAAGGGTCATGTTTATACCCTTTTGTTCTCAAATATGCATCAGGGTGTTGAATGATGTTAGCGTGTTGATATGTTAGCGTGTTGATATGCTAGCGTGTGGAACTACGTTAGCATGTTAAAAGCTTATTGACTTGCTTGTTCAACCACTACGGTGGTTGTTGGAATGCAGTCAGACATTGAAGGGTCTAAATTGTTTCCACCATTTTATTCTCAAATGTGCATTAGCGGGTTGAAATGTGTTAGCATGTTCAAATAGGTAAGCATGTTGAACGATTTTGGCTCGCTGAAATGTATTAGCATGTTGAATTATGTTAGCATGTTTAAATATCTTTGCATGTTGAAATAGGTTAGCATGTTGAATGATATTAGCATGTTGTAATATATTAGCATGTAGAATGATGTTAACATGTTGAAATATATTAGCATGTTTAAATATTTTAGCATTTTGAAATATGCAAGCATGTTGAATGATATTAGCATGTTATAATATATTAGCGTGTTGAATGTTAGCATGTTGAAATGTATTAGCATATTGAAATGTGTTAGCATGTTGAACTCTTATTGGCTTGCTTTGACCCTTTGCACACCCCATAGGCCTGAAGCGTGTAGAAGTAAAGCCCACTCAGCACCTACCGGCAAACTCGTTGAAGTGGTTTCCAATGTCGTACGCTTGGTAATTGTACCCGGCATACTCGTAGTCAATGAACTTTACGCTGTCTGAAAAGATAACACAGCTTGTTTAGAGGGAGGAAGAGACGACAGGTCAGAAAGATGCTGTTTTTAATGCCTTTTTTTTGGGTTGCTCTGCTGATTAGTCAGAATCTTTCTTTTTTTTAATCTTACATTGGCTTTTGTCTGAATGTCTGTTTAGGTGCTTCAATGCGACGAGTAAGAGTTTGTATTTTGAGGGGAGATTACAACAAAAAAAAAAAGGATGCAAGCAGGAGGTACTGGGCGGCGGAGTAGAGCATCCAGACCACCAGGTGTGGACTCATGTGGGCGACGGCAGGTGAGCGGGGGGGAGGGGTGTCTGGGTGTGCAGGGACGCTCCCTGTTGGTCCGCTACAGACATGCATGTGGGGGTGGTGTATCAGCATTGAAACATGACTTCTTTAGCTTAGGTAAGGTAACATTTCTACGTTATGTTCAGATGAGGAAATACAGCTAGACCAGGTAAGACCAGGTGATTCAGAAGAGGGAGAAAAGACTGAAGTACACAGTAGATAACTAGCTAGTACTAAATAGCCACTAAATGATAACTAGCTAGTTATGACGGTAGAATGTGAGTGGGGTATTGATGTTATAGAAAGTTAGTGTGGGATTGATGTTATAGAAAGTTAGTGTGGGATTGATGTTATAGAAAGACAGTAGTGTTTCTAGGATGTTAGAAGGTGGGTTTGTTTCCAGGATGTTAGTCTGGGATTTATGTTCTAGAACGTTAGTTTTGGGTTGATGTTCCAGGATGTTAGTGTGGGATTAATGTTCGAGAACGTTAGTGAGGGGCTAATGTTCAAGGATGTTCTTGTTGGGTTGAAGTTAGTGTGGGATTAATAATAATAACGATAAAGAAATTCAATTGATATAGCGCCTTTCAAACTCAAGGACGCTTTGTGCAATGTGGGCAGGCTTGATGTTAGTGTAGGTTTGATGTTAGTGTGGGTTTGGTGAGGAGGGGGAGGTGCTAGATCATGCAGAGGAGGCCAGTGTTGGACAGGAGGAACAAGGTAAGAGAAGGAATGTGGTAACAAACTAAAGCGATCCACAGCAGTGAGTAATTGAACAGCAATACGCCAATATGTCAGATGATGTTATTGTTTTAAAATAACAGTTGATCCTCTTTAAAGCACTTAAATAGCAACGCTTAAAGCAATCCTATAGACAATGTGTACTTTTGTGCTGCTTATAAATGCGAGCAAAGATAAGCTATTGCGGCCTTTACTGATAGCAGTGTGAGCTTAAAGCTCAGGGTATTGCTGTCCAAGGACGCTTTGCAGCCCGCTAAGTCTGGCGACATGAGCAGGGGAGATGAGATGAAGGAAATCAGTCCCAACGACCGGAGAAGATGAAGAAGAAGAAGATGGACCTCAAAATTCAAATCTTTACTCTCGCCAAACTTCATCCAGTCATTCACAACCTTGGGCCACTGGAATAAAGTTGCCACGCTACAACATTTATCAGTGCTTTGGATAACTCTGTTGTCGTCTATCTGTCTCATGGCTGTAGGCTTGGGGTGAATTTGGCCTAGCCTTGGTGTGTACAGTCGTTCAGAGCTGTTGTCTACGGTAGAAGACGTTGAGGTGTGTTACCAGCTGGCGTGTAGGTCCTAGCGGGACACAACTCAACACCTCCGGACGGTGGCTATAGCCCCCTGTGCAGCAGACGAAAAGGTTGGGGCAGACATATCTGTCACACATCCTCTCTCACACACACTCACTCTTTCCCTCTGTCTCTCTCTCTCTCTCTCTCTCAACACACTCATTCGGTTTGATCCAGTTGCTGCCCGCAATGTGTCCTAAAACCAACGAGAAATGCTAGCCGTAGACGGCTGTTTACATTCACTCAGACAGCAGACACACTTCCCCTTCTCTCACAACACACCCCTTCAATGCTCCCCTCTCATTGGTCCACTGGTTGACCTCGCCCACCGCCCACTTCCATGCAAATCAAGAGATTCCAGAGGCTTCCTGTTGGCAGGCTCAACTGTAGCTTTGAGTCATGTGAAAATGTGCCCCATTGTTGTTTTAACGCCACTATCTCCGCGACCGACGGATGGTGTTTGCAGTGGCCTTGGAGTGGGTAGCCCAGTGTGAGCTGCTGCTGCTGCTGGTAGATTAGCTCCCCGGTGTTTGATGGTCTGACCGGAAGGAGGCTAAGGCTTAGTATATCTGCTATGTGATAGCGTGTTGGCCAGCGGTGATGGCCAGAGGATCAGGCGCGGGGCGGAGTCGGTATTCAGGTGTCGCATGGGGGGGGGGGGGGGGCGTCACTGGAGAGACACAGAATCGCGAAAATCCCATCTTCAGAGTATACATTTATTTCAAATTGGAAATAAATTTGATTTATTGGGTTTATTGGGTACTTTAATGTCTGTTCACATGGAAAAAGTGGCTTTTTATTGACGACAACTTTTAGCTTCTTGGGAGAGGAATGGCGAAAATGTAAAAAGATAGCAATAGTGACATATCTTCCTGTAAAACGAGAGGTCTACAATGTGAAAGGTCCCTGTTTGCTCGTCACTGCACACTGCTAAAGTGATGCAAAAGTACACCGGTTAAAATGCAAAAAAGCAAAATAATGCAACGCTTAAAAATCATCCCAGAGGGAAAGTTTAAGTCAAGATGCCTTTGTCGGTGACGACCAGAATAAAGACTATAAACATGTGACCCGCCAGGCTTTCACTTCGCTGTCGCAACGGAACCACGGTCGCCACGGTCACCAGCCACGGTCACGCCGCAAACAAACTCGTCCCGCGCGGAGGCGCCGGGCGAGAGGTTGGGAGGGGCGGGGGGGTGCGACCGGCGGGAAGCAGCAGTGGCGTGCGTTTCCTCCGTCGCCGCCGCCCCCAACCCCTCTCCTCCCGCAGGGGGCGGGGCCAGGCCAAGGCCAGGCCAGGCCGACCTCTGAACCCTAGGAGACAAGGGCTAGACACACGCAGCGGTGAGATGCCCCCCCCCACCCCCCCCCTCCTGAGTTACACACATCAACATGTCCTGGTCCCAGCGGACCGGGCGGGGCCCGCAGCATTCACACAATCAACACAACCAGTCAACAAGTCAACCAGAAAACATGTGCTTCTGCTGAGAGGCTAACGGGGAACGGCTCCCATCGCAGCGGTGGCTGCTGGGATGCGGTCGCTCGGCTGTAGGCGATACCGCGAGTCACGTAACGGCAGCGGGGCAGATTTAGAACGGCAGAGCGGGCTTCTAGGGGCGGCGCCCGATGGGATGGCACGGTTCTTACTTCGTACAACGCTACAATAACATCTACAAATCATGGCAAATCAAGATGGCCTCGCTTGACGTTGGCACCGGTTTAGGCGCCTACGATTGGCTGGGTTCCACGTCAGATCACGTGACTCCTCTCCGCCTGTTCTGGGCATTCTAACTCTCCCGCCGAATGCCGTTCGCGTGACTGGGGAATGGGGCCGCGATGCGCTACAAATTCAATAGCCTACCTGCGTCTAATGGCCGCTCCTAACACAACTGGTACAACACACACGTCACACATCACCTAAGCCCCTGGGCTAGCCCTGGGGAAATCCTGTACCCCTTTCGGCGTATACTCACCTGGCTCCTGTTGGTAAATGATGTTTTTACAGAGAAGGTCGTTGTGGCACAGCACCACCGGGGAGCCCAGCACCGACAGGCTCTGCTGAAGCCACACCAGCTCATGGCGAAGCTGCTTAGAACTGGGCACTTCCACGCTGAGCCTGGGGGGGGGGGGGGGGGGGGGGAGAAGAGAAAGGGTTATTATTGTTGAAATGAGGGTTGTTCAGCAGAGCCTTGAATCCTCTGGAGCTTACAGTCGATTCAGATAAGGTCTGAAGAAGGATTTGGAAGATGGCCAAAAAACACTATACGGTCTGTCGAGTTAACTCAAGGACGTGCATCGACTGTGGGCTGAAGGGATCGGACGAGCAAGACCCCCCCGCTGAGACACAAACACCCCGTCGGGCTCCCAGAGAGACATTGAGCCGGTCGTTCCGTGCTCGACCTACTTGCACATTGCTCGCAGCAAAGTAGGTCTCCTGTCTTCTCTTCCTTCTTCTTTTTCCTGAGGTTGGTGCGAAAGGGGCCAGCCCTCAAAGCCACAAATCAGTCTGCACGCACACCTCGCTAGCTTGTCAATGCTTCGCGCTAGTTCAACTAAAGTTACTGCTCAGACGTATTGCCTAACCCTGCCTAACTACATATCCATTTAAAATACCTCCTTAGAACTGAGAAGTGGCTTCTCACCTAGCTTGTTAGTGCTTCGTGCTAGTAAACCTAGAGTGACTGCTCAGACGTTTAGCCTAACCCCTACCAACTCCATATCCCTATAAAATACCTCCTTAGAACTGAGAAGGTGCATTAAAGTCGAAGGGTTCTGTTCCTCAAAGGTTTCCCCCCAATGTGAGTGAGGCCTTGTTGACCCTGAGTAATAACACCTTCCTGCACATTCCACCTCCACATCAGTTTAACTGTCAGAGGGGAGGGGGGAAGCCAATAACTGTGTTACATAAGCTGACCAGCTCTCGGTTGCGCAAGATCCCAGTGTTGCTCAAGGGGGGTGCACTGTACACGAACCCCTAGGGGTACTCTGAAGGACAGCATGGGGGCTCAGGAATTTGTAGTTCTATGGTTAAAATGGTAATAAATCCACCTTAATCCCATACATTTAATCTAGATATGAATGGTCCGTAAAACTTCCTGATGAATGGTTAACACCATAGGTGAAGCGCAAGCTTCATAAATGTACGTTTTTGCAGCATTTAATGTTCATGTTTACACTAAATAACATGCAAATACAAAAGTTAGATTAATTTAAATCTTTTCCCTTTTGAGCTTATTAAAGGGGAATTTAGAGGGGTAGTAAAACTAGTGGAAGAACCCCTAGTCTAGAAGGGGTTGTATGACTAAATAACCAGAAACAGCTGAGCAGCAAGTGGTTTCACTTAACAGAAGATGTAAAAAATAAAAGAAGGTGATAGAAACAGTGCTTCTAGACAGAGAACACCAAGACTGGGCTGATGGTGAACCGATTCGCCCCAGCAACACAATCCCTGAGTTTACTGAGCCTTCTTCTCTGAGACGGAAACACCAGTCTTATGTGGTCTAGTCCTAGACTGGGTAGCCCCGCCCATTCTGCCGGTGATTTGAGTTCGCCCTGCACAAGGGCCTGGAGAAGAACATTACATTTCATTCTGCTTCCGATACGTTTTTGCGGGAGCCAATCACCAAGCTGGCTTTTCCCCTTTGCGCGCTATTGGCTGGTTTAACACAATGATGACAGGGAAGCGACGGCAAGCAGCCAATCACATAGAGAGTCAGTTGAACTAGGCCCATTGATCACGCCTCTTGTGCTGAAGAAAATGACAGCAGCTTCCCAAGACCAACGTGCAATCTACGATTGAGCTTGGTCTGGCAATAGCCAGACTAGTCTAGTCCCTCAAAGAGATTGAATCAGGATGGCTCGCCAATACACCAAAGCGGTCCTTTTGTTTTCCTCCATTCGAGGAGGTCTGATAGACCTGATAGGAGCTCAGGGCTCCAAGTCAACTTTACTGAATCAATAATATTGAGTGCTTGCTGTGCACCGCGGTAAAAGCTGAACCGGGGCTATTTCGCCTTCTTGGGTAGAAGGACTTGGATCTTTGGAAACAGCACACATAATGGACAAACAAAAGAGGACCTCTGACCCAAAGAGCCAGGGTCCCCTTTAAAAGCCCCCCCACCCTGGAGGCAGGGGTCTTCTCTTTTAAACGTTCTTCACTACGTTCTACTGAAGTGGCATGCTAGCCCAGGAGCCCTTTCAAAACCACCCAATCTCTTCTTAGTTCTGTTGACAATATGACTGAGCCACCGCGCCAGGCTTCTGTTTGCACTGAGCAGCTGTCTTTGGCTGTCTGCTCCAATAACACAAACAATTTGCCTCTTTTGAGCCGAACGTTAAAGCGTAAATCTCTTTTCAGGGAAGGTACGAATGGGAGTCGGCCGAGAAGAAACACAACTTCGGTGAATGGGATTCCTCCGATTCCTGTGGCACATGCATGTTATATACACGAGTATCTAACATGCGCACTTCAGAGGCACTTCAGGTCAATGGCCGCCTCGTCAAACACACACATGTCCCTACGAACACATGATTAGTGGTGACGTTGTGTGTGACGACGTCACCATGGTGTCACAGAGCAGAGTCCACACAGAAGTAATTTACAGCCAAGACTACCGGCTTGTTAGAGGAGTATATGTGTGACATAGATATATATAGATATAGATAGAGATATAAATAGATATTTACGCACAGTCGTGTTTTTGGAACTGTGGCACTACTTGAAGTCCCATATTTTAATTTCAATAGAGGTTTAACCAAAACGAATAAATTAAGTTGACGTACAATATTATTATATGCTAAAGTGTAATATTTAAATTGTAACAATTCAAAAAGGTTTAGATTCAAAAAGCCAATTCAAAAAGCAAATTCAAAACATTCTGACAGGGATTTGCTTCCATAGATCGAATTCATTTCTGATTCATGAAAAAGCTTGAAGGACCTTTAACAATGAAAATTTGGTTTTATAAATAGTGAAATACAAATGTTTAGTAAGTTTGGGCTACGGACCAGTCAGGACCGACATTTACTAAAGCATTACATATTTTTTTGATGATCAAATAGTCAGAAATACCAGGAAGATTTTTCGATTTCGGTCAAATAAGGTAATACAGACCCAATGCCTTTACTGTACATGCTTAGCCGACTGATGTGTGTGGTGACCCAGAAAGGCCCATTCTGAGCCAGGAAACCCTAAATGTTGGCAATTGATGCATACAAAACCATCTACACAGCCCTTTAAGAGAGTCACTGTCGCTTTAAGGCTTAAAAGGACAACGTGTAGAAGTAGTGACTCACTGCTTAAAGTTTAAGCAGAGTCACTACTTCTACACGTTGCCCCTTTAAGAGGCGATTGACAGAAACAAGGACCTGACCTCCGGTTCTTCTCGGGGTCCTGGAAGTGGGAGGGCACCAGGGAGAAGTAGCTGCCCAGCTTCAGCCACAGGTCAGACTGCGGCTGCCAGCCGTTGTGGGCGTGGATGGCGTGGTACTTGGCCAGCTGTCTGGCAATAAGCCTGGAAAACAGGGGGAGTTACCGTTAGTTATAGTCACCAAATGTGAGAGACCTGGTTTAGCCACAAGCTATTAGTGATGGGGACACAATGTAAGAGATATGGTTAGTTAGGTTAACAATGGAAGAGGTATGGGTTAGGTATGTGTACAATGTAAGGGATATGATTAGTTATGTGTACATTGTAAGAGGTATGGGTTAATTTTGGTGATATAATGCAAAAACTAGATTATGGGGATACAATTCAAAGGACATGGTTTAGAGATATGGTAAGTTATTAGTTATGGTGATATATTAGTTATGGTACAATATATTATGTTATGGTGACATACATAATATATCTGGTCAATTATGAGATACTGTTACTTATGAAGACGTAACGTAGAAGATATGATGAGCTATGGTGATGTAAGAGATACATTATGGTGACACAATGTTAGAGATATGTAATGGGATTTTTTTGTCAGAGATATGATTAGCTATGGTAATACGATGTAAGATATAGGGTTAGCGACGACGAGACATGTTGTGGTGACGCAATGGAAGAAACACTTAATTGCGATACAATAAAATAGGTCAGTTATGATGAGATAATCTAAGACATGAACCACGTCATCGAACAAATCACCCATCCACCAAGGGTGATCCGGGAGTCTGGAGGTTAATGATTAATCTCCAGTCAGAGTCAGCTGGGCCTACCAAGGTATGTGGAGGGAGGGACAGCATGTTGGGGCAGTAAACGTTAGCTGGTGTCTAATCACACAAGCTTCGGTTGAGGCGCTAGGCCTGATACAGACCACACAAGCTAATCCACATTCTGCTAGTGCTCCTCTGTATCCACCCAGTGTGACTGATGGCTGCTGACGTGGAATGACTTCCACTGCCCTTAGGACAGCGGGAGAGGGCGACACATCTCGATATTGGGCAACACACCTAAATACTGCTCACGGTGCGATACCAGCAAAGACATGCGGTTTGACAACTACCGAAGGCAAACGCTGAAACACCTTCATGTGATGCCAAGGGAAGAGCGGCTTCCCTTTAGAGAGGACCCGCGTTCCCTTTAAAGAGGACCCCACCTTCCTTTAATAGAGGACCCCACCTTCCCTTTAGAGAGGACTATCCAGTGTTCCTGTCCTCGTGTGTTTTCTATCTGGCCTGCAGGACCAGTCTGGGACTGGCCATCCTGTTTCATGTGGAAACACACACACGCACGTGTGTGTGTGTGTGTGTGTGCGTGGTGGTGCGTGAGCCTGCGTGCGTGCACGCGTGTGTGTACGACGCATCTCCAAACACCAGCGACCCCGCCCCAACCCCTTGACCCGCCCACCCCCCAGACAAACATCACATGACCTCGGCGGCGGGGGGATTCACTACCTGAAGGCGGGCTGCGTGCGGATGTGCTCTGGCTCGAGGGCGGTGCCCTGCAGGAACTCGTAGCACAGGCCGTTGTTGAAGGTGCAGTAGAGGCGCGGAGCGCAGCGGTTGGCCTGTAGCACACGGAAGCTCTTCACCTCGTTCTCCCGGTCGACCAGCAGCTCCGTCTTGTTGCCGTAGATGCGCACCAGCACCACGTCCTTCATGACTCCGCCCACGTAGCAGCCCATCAGCTTGTTGGTGATGCCGTCGGTGAAGAACTGCAGAGGAGAGGAGAAGGAGAGGAGAGGAGAATTCGGCTCGGTTAGCATACCGGACCAGCATTTGAACAAGGCTCCCCTTTCCCTCCCTCCCTCCCTCCCTCCCGCTCTTTCTCTCTCTCCCTCTCCCTCCCTCTCTAGGTTTGTGGCCAGCCCAGAGGGCGTCCATTGTTTGTGTCGTTACATAACAGCCTCTGGCAGAAGGAGAAGCAGCCACCCTCAGAGAGGACGTTGTTGTGTGAAGTGGGACGATCTGAGCGACGAGGAATGCTCTGGTGTTGACGGCCTGAGTGACGTTTTGTGACGCGTTTGATGGGCGGTTCGGCCGGTTTCCCGATGGTAATTGACTCCACAATTGGCTTCTAATGACAGGACACGTCAAACCCCAAGGACCCGACCCCACATCCTACCCGCATTTTCAAGATTGAAAATATGCCTGGTTGTATCTGTTGAGAAAAAGTCCTGCTGCCAAGCACTGCTGCTTATCCATTTATTCAAACGCCAGTATGCAAATAGAGGAACGTCCTGGAAGGCTTCCTCACAGAAGGCGGGACCTCAGGACAGGCTGGGAGCGAGTTCTGCACCAAAGATAACTGTGGTCTCAATTAACGAACACACACACACACACACACACACACACACACACACACACACACACACACACACACACACACACACTCACTTAAGCCCCTCCCCTTCAGAGACATTTCTAGAAACGTACGGTTATAACAGTATCAATCGACGTGCATGTTCTCATGAACAATGAATAAACGTCAATCGTCACAGATGACGTGCACACGTCATATCGATCATACACACCCCGATGTTGATATTTATACCGTTATTGTATTTTTGGTTTTGCACACACGAATGCAACTCAGGTCTACATCTGCGCTGGGTGCGACACGACACGGGTCCGTCTGAAGACCAGATCCCCAGACTAAAGGCGATCAGGCTTCGTCTAGAGACCAGATCCCCGGACTTGAGAGGACCCGGGCCAGATCCCCGGACTTATGACGATCCGGGTCCATCTTATGACCAAATCCCCGGACTACACGACCCAGGTCCGTCTGGGGACCAGATCCCCGTACTTAGGTCCCCCGCTGAGTACGTCATTAACACAAACCCACTCATAAACCGAGTCCCCTAGTACCGGACAGCCTGCCGGTTCCAGGCGGCCTCACACCCCAGACCCCCGTTGACGCAGACACTATTCGGCCCAGGGTTGCGCAGATGCGCTCCTATTGCGCAGCATTAACGCAGCTATCACCAGCGGTGACGTACGCGTTAAAACCCCCGCAGATTACTGACAGTAACAGTGGTGAGCCGAACCTTTATCTGGACCTCCGACGGCTTCCAGTTCGGCCGCAGCTCCTGGATCAGCCGCAGGGCTCCGGAGCGGTAGTCGCTCTCGTCCAGGGTGACGTCTATCTTGGGCACCGCGGGGGCCTCCTCGGGGACGTGGATGTAGTTGGCCATGATGGAGGTGAGATAAGAGTAGGAGTAGTAGTGATGGTGGAGCTGGAGGTCGAGCTTCTCGGCGTAGCGACTGGCTTGAGCTCGGAATGCGGCTGTATGAGGTCTGAGAGGCGGCGGCGACAGGGTGAGCGCTCGGTGTTGGACGTAGTGTTGCCAGATTGGGCCAGCTTTCACACCCAATCTGGCAACACTGGCTGCTCAGCGCTTCAACCAGCGTTGCCAGATTGGGCGGGAGAGCTTGCCCAATCTGGCAACACTAGTCGGACGGTGACGCCTCTTTGAGATCCCACCCTACCGTGCGTTCACACCAGAAGCGAATGTTTTCGCCGTTCGCGTATGGGGTTGGGGTTCACTCTGGACTACAGGGAGTAAAGCCTGATTGGCTGTCACGACCAAGCGGCAGGCGAAATTCGCGGAAAGGTTCAAATATTTAAACTCGAGCGAAGTGTTCGCGCGAGTAAAATCACGCGAAGTCCGCGTAAACCCGGGTGTTTCATTCATCAATTCGCGCCGCCGGGTTTTCTGACGAAAGATTCGCCTCTTAACGCGTCTTTGCGTTGACTTTGTATGGATTCTTGCCGCGCTTCCTCCTTTGGCGTGTGAACGCGCCCGAGGAGTGCATGCTGGTACGGTGAGTGACTCACCGCCGGCGGGCGGAGCTTGCCTCGCGGCCAGTTCAACTGTTATGTCGGTAGGACGCACCGCCCGGCTGGGTGGTCCCGGTGAATGAACCCAGCGGATTGAGTGGGCTACTACGGAGGTGGGGGATTTCGACGATAATATCTTGAATGAGATGTATATTTAGGTGGTGTAATAAAGTATGTTCTGGTGTTCTGGACCAGGCGAAATACTCCGGTCTCCGGTTACCGGGGAACTGAACGTGAGGGACGTCGGTGCTTCACGACACTCCTCCGGTTCAACATCTTTATGAGGAATACTGACATTGTTAATATCAGACGCTGCTTAACATTACTATAGGCACATAAAGTAAACATAACACTACATTTAGTTTAATTGTATTCTATTGAATGAAAAAATAAATTCAAGTCGGTTTGAGGGAGCCTACAGTCGTGTCCTATCCTATCACTCCTCCTACATCACGTCTGCTACTGACGGTTTGGTTTGATTCGTAATAGTTGAATAGTTAATAGTTAGTTAGTTGAATGAATTCATTACTTTGACCCCATTAAATATCATCAACAGGGGCAGTGTTGCATCGTGGTCCAACAAAGAGACAACCATCCAAAAATAAGAACAATATGACGAATAAAAAATAAGTTATTTAATTCCTGTGTTCAGTAAACATCATGAAGTCTCTACTTTAAGGCGGTCGCTGTACAGATTAAACTCAAGTTCTCAGTCAGTCAAAGTAGTCCTCTATGTCGATGTTGGGGTTCAGCAGCTCGTCCTTGTAGGGCGTCAGGTCCATCTGGTTGAGGATCAGATTCTCAAAGGTTTCCTCCAGGTCCGTCTCTCCTATCAGCACGGCGCCCACCATCTTACCCTCATTCAGCACCACCTGGGGGGAGGGACCCGGAGGTTATTCACTGGTAAACAATAACAACCTAACAACACCTCGTAAACACTGACTCCCACCATCCAAACCTTGCCATAACACAAACCTACCCCGCCCAAAACTAACCAAACCTCACTAACACAACTATCTAACACTAACATAATATTACCTAACTCTCAACACTAACATAACACTACCTAACTCTCAACACTAACATAACCCTACCTAACCCTCAACACTAACCAAACAACATAACACTACCTAACCCACTTACCACTTACAATACACTAATGCCCCCTCATGCTTGCATCCCAATATCCAACTAAACATCATGCGCCCTCTTAGGCCCTCAACACTCACCACTCACTAAACCAAGGCCTCACCTTCACGTACTCTTGGCCCTTCGTGCACCTCACCAGCAGCTCGTGCTCGGCCCCCAGGCCCTGGGCGTTGAACTTCCCCAGGATCACCACCTGGGCCGTGGAAACACGAGTCAAACAAGTGTTGTTCCAGAGGAATCCGTGGAATAAGCCCGGGACGAGGTCGGTGACCTCTGGAGGAGAGGCCTTATGTAAGACGATGGAGGCCCGACCGGCTCCACACCAGGGGGCTGGCACCCTGCAGCCACCCCCACCCCGCTGAAGAATGTTCCATTCACCCCGCCCGCCCCCCTGTACTGTAGCGCCTCCAGGTTCAAGCCTGGGTTCCACACGTTTCACACGGCAGCGAAGCACATGGCAGAGAGGACAGAAAGTGGGCTTAGATAACACGTGAACGCAACCTTAGAGAGATAGGGTTGGGAACCCTAACACTACCTAACCCTCAACACTAACACTAACATAACACTACCTAACCCCCAACACTGACATAACACGACCTTACCCCCAACACCTACATAACACTACCTAACCCCAATACTAACACTAACATAACGCTACCTAACCCTCAACACTAACACTAGCATAACACTACCTAACCCCCAACACTAACATAACACGACCTCACGCCCCCAATACCAACACTAACATAACACTATCTAACCCTGAACACTAAGTCCCATAAGAGATAGGACGACTTGAGTCATTGTGCGACAGACTCCAACCAGTCACTCAATCCACACTGATTTGGACCGGATGCTAAAACATACAACATCCTGTATTTAAAAATGGATTTGCCATTTAGCGGAGTGGGGATTTCATTCTGTCTCCCTGGGGGACGGAGTTAGCAGCTTAAGGAAGGCTTCAAACAACATGAAACACAGCCAACCGAGGCCACGTGTTGAATCCTGCCCACACCGGCCGACCACGCCACGGCCCAGGTGGGTTACTGGCAGGAGAGAGGGCGGGGCTTCTGAGGGAATGATTTGGTTTAATAGGTCTAATGTCCGCTGTGACCCGCCACCTAGGCTGCTTTTACTGGCTCCTCCAAACACAAGGACGCAGGCTGGTGGTGTTTCAGCCGGTTTATTGTGGAGGTTTCTAGGTAATGATGCATGGTCTGGTGCTTCCATGCTGCCATGTAGGAGGTCTCTGAGTGAGTGGGGTCATGGCTGGGTTAACATGGGATTACTCTATGTGCAACAGGTGTGCAGCCTCCCCCAGCCCCAGGTGAGGCTGTTTAAACAAGCATGCACCTTCTCCTGAGTCCTTATCCCCAGAGTGAAGAGCATGAGCACATGACTGTTGTGCTGTTTAAACCAGCCTCCCCCAGCCCCAGGTGAGGCGGTTTAAACCAGTCACACCTTCTCAGTCATTATCCTCGGAGCGAGGAGCATTAGCACATGACTGTTGTGCTGTTTAAACCAGCCTCACCCAGCCCCAGGTGAGACGATTTAAACCAGGCTGCTCGAACCAGCCTCAGAGTCAGACTAAGCCAGGTAAGGCTGCTCGAACCAGCCTCAGAGTCAGACTAAGCCAGGTGAGGCTGCTCAAACCAGCCTCAGTCAGACTCAGCCAAGCGAGGCTGCTCAAACCGGCCTCAGAGTCAGACTCAGCCAAGTGAGGCTTCTCAAACCGGCCTCAGAGTCAGACTCAGCCAAGTGAAGCTGCTCAAACCGGCCTCAGAGTCAGACTCAGCCAAGTGAGGCTGCTCAAACCGGCCTCAGAGTCAGACTCAGCCAAGTGAGGCTGCTCAAACCAGCCTCAGAGTCAGACTCAGCCAAGTGAGGCTGCTCAAACCGGCCTCAGAGTACGCCCCCGTCCCATTACTCTCCCCTTTACGAGGACACTTGCTTTGAGTTCCATCCACAGCAAAGTCCCCTCAAAGAGGGAAGTGAGAAACAAGATCGGCATCGATTGAACAAGCCTACTACTAATTTCATTCACGTTTGAAAATGTGACCCTACACATTCAGATCATATACTTAAATCCAGTCTATCTATGGTTAAATCATTTTACATAATGTATAACTTTGAGAAACATGGAAAAATTGCTGCTTGCTGAGTTTGCAAGATATCCTGGGTGATTCGTGATACTCCCTTAGCTGCAAGTGAGGTACCGAGCTGGCTAGCTGCCAAGGGATTATTTTAAGGGAAGAAAGGCCCTCCCTCTTGCTCCCTAAGTATTAGAACACCCTACCCCTCCGCGGTAACGCGCAAATTCTAAGGCTAGGACTAAAATCTAGGGCTAGGGAGAGTGGGACGAGGCCTGACTCAGAGAGGTAAGCCTGCTCAAACTAGCCATCATACACACCCGCACTCCTACAGCAGGCTTAGTGGTGGGAAGGGAGACCTCTAATCGAGGGATATCCATTTCCGATGGAATTATTACTTTGTCAAATTCTACGTCAAAACCCCATATTTATTCTCCTGGTTTTCGTCGTTGTTCTCCTAGTGATGTGCTCATGCTCCTCACTCTGGGTATAATGACTCAGGAGAAGGGACGTTCTGTTGTGGGACAACCCTACAACTCATAACTTCTTCTAGCGTAGCTTAGCTTAGCACAACATTCAAACGCTTTATGCATGTGTGTTTAGAGACGTTGGCTCCGCCCACCCAGGAGGTAGCCAGAATTGGAGGAGCCACTGAACAGGACGGTACCTTGTAGTTGAAGAACTTGGTAATGTGGGCGAAGAGCTCGAAGCAGAAGTCCAGCTCGATGGGTTGGGTCTGGACGTCCGCCGCCATGCAGCGGCCCGCGAACCAGCCCATCTGACGCGCCTGCGTCCACAACCGCATCTGGGGTCAAGGGTCACATGTAGGTTAGCATTAGCACCGTGTGTTAAAGTTAACATGTATGTTAGCATTAGCACCATGTGTTAAAGTTAACACGTATGTTAGCATTAGCATCATGTGTTAAAGTTAACATTTTTGTTAGCATTTGCAACTATCTCTCAACTAGTACATAAACTAACCATCTCTAACCTAGTATCTAAACCTAATCCTCTCAAACCTAATATCTATATAAATTGTAATTATTTTCTGCCAAATAATACACTATACTTAATGTATTGTCCCCTAATTAGCCTGGTTCCCTTGTTAAACAACGTTTGAATGCATGGCGATGCGTGTCAGATACAAGAACAGAGCTGTATTCAGTGTGAGGCCTTTACATCGTTAACTGTATAATGCAGAGTATCCAGGCCACTAAATACACACTACATATATGACACTGAATACACCTAACAAACACATAACCACATGTCTCTCAAACTGATGTGTCCCAAGTTGAGAGACACTAGTTTGAGAGACATTTGGTATCCCTAATATACAGCATGTATCCAGACAGAACACAGCTATGGTTCACAGTAGAGCTTCAGGACCATCTGGCTGCTGGGTTCTGCGGTTCTGCGGACGCCTCCGTCTTCACGGAGTGCCGCTCGCCGTGGTGGGAGGAGCCTAACCAGACGAATGGTTCCAGGTGTATTTGCTTAAGCATACAGGGTTATGGTGACACGGAGGTTATGGCTCCCAACCGGGAGTCAGCAACCGTGACATCATTTGACTAGACGACCACTCGCGCGCCAGACGCACCTGCTGCCACAGGGCACTGGGCTCCCAGCATGCACTGCACACGTCACCCGCCGCGTAGACGTCACGCTCCGAGGTCAGCATGTGGTCGTCAACCTGTAGCCCACCGTCCTCCGCCAGGCAGAACTGAAGAAGAAGAAGAACTTCAACATCAACAACAAGCCGAGTGAGACCGCCAGGTTGGTGAGCCTCCGCGTGAGAGATGTGACTGCGTTAGCGTGAGTGATGTCACTGCGTTGGTGATGTCACTGCGTTAGCCTGAGTGATGTCAACGCGGTGGTGATGTCACCACGCTAGCGTCAGCTGTAGTCCAACGGCCTCATTGGTCAGCGGCCTGTTCAGGACCCTTTGGCCCAAAGAGAGACACCTTCGATAAGTACAGTCTACCGCTCTAGCCCCTTTCCCCTGCAAACAGTAGTGTCCTGTTTATCACTGAGCTGGAGGATTGGGGTCACATGGTAAACAAATGAACTTGGTTGGGAGAAAACGCATCTGCTAAAGGGTTGTGTTTATGAAATACACACATGCAAACACATGCAACACAATCACAGTTCCTGTGTGTGTGTGTATGTGCTCCAGGTAACACAATGGCTCATCTTCCCTATTAAGTACAACTACACAGATACACAAAACCAGCACATAACTTGGTATTCTACCACATACTAGGAAGGCTCGCGGCTCGACAGGATGAGCCGTTAAACCATCTGCAGCTAAAGCAGCCAATGGGGAGGTCTGAGCCAATGGGGAGGTCTGATGCTACTCCCAGCCTATGGGGAGGTCTGATGCTGCTCCTCAGGTCTGGGTTTGTTTGCTCACCATGCAAGCGCATGTTGGCGTTTCCACGTCAACAGAGAATGCACTAAAGGAACAGCTGATCAGAGCGGTACTGGCCCTCCGCTGAAGTCACATGACCGCAGGCACACCCTTTATGAGGCATACGGCATACATCACATGACCTATGTATGCAAAACCCTTGTGATGCAGTCTTAAGTGGAACCGAGTCTAAAGGAGAAGTGAATGGTTGTCTTTGCAATGGAACGCGGCCAAAACCGCGAACGTAGTCATCATTGAAGAAATGTTAGGATATTAGGATTCAGCCATCACAGATTAACATCACTGATTCACACAGACGGCCCTCACCTTGTACACATTGTACAGAGACATGAGATCCTCGGGTCATGAGTGACTGTGTGTACTACAGGGCCTCAGGGAGTGTTATATAAGACAAAGTGGAAGGGGATTAGCATATTCTGCAAAAACAAGCTTGTGGTTACAATCTACCACTTCGCTGAAGTGGTAGATTGCCACCCCACAGCTCTTTGTCTCCTTCGTCTTTCAAAACTGTAATCCAAAAGCAAATCATATTCAATATCTTACTAACTTTACCGTGGCTTTTAATCGAGTAGGAACCTTCTCAAACGTAATACTAATACGTATGTATAATATCGTTATTATCCTGATATAACGATGGAATCATTCAGAGTATCTGGTTTCTGTTCTTCTTTGAAGTGTGCAAGCTCATTTATCGCATGTATTAATTCATTTATTGTGTGTATTAAGTACATCATGTGGATTAATTGTGTGTATAAGTACATCATGTGGATTAATTGTGTATTTCTAAGTTTCCTTACGTTGTTCCCCTGGAGGAAAGCATCCGCGTTTGGCACGACGCCAGTCGCGCTGACGATGAAGTCACAGCCCACCGTCCTCCCATTGGTCAGCCGGACATAGACGGGCCACGCCCCTACAGTGGGGGACACCATCAGTTGACCTTTGGCTCTGTGTTGATGCTCATCGTACCAGGACATTCACACATGTCCATCATGAGAAGAACGTGATGTTAAGTAAGCGGTAGAACGGGGGGGGGGGGGTCTCACCGTAGTCCGCCTCAGGAGGGGTCTGGGGTCTCAGGGGGTCTGAGGGGGTGAAGACCTCCTGCACCTCACACTCGTACTCCACGCAGACCCCCCGGGGGGTCTGGCCGCAGAGGAGGAGGAGGAGGAGGAGGAGGAAAGAGTTAAACACACTGAACACTCGCTGGGCAGGGGGCAGACTGGTCTGGGCGTGGCCCCCATGCTAAGGAAGGCCCCTGCCTGTGGGACTTTTATGAGCCTGTAAACTGGGGCCTTTTCCCCCTACAACTTTGAGTTTTTGTGCCAAGAATGGATGGTAAGTAATGCCCTATACCAGGGTCTGTGACCTTCACCAGGGATTTGTGACCTTCACCATCGAAGGAGACATTTCTGGTCTCCCTCCCACAAAATAAAATTCATCTCTAGCCATAACACCTATTCTACCCCTAAGATGAGGACAACACAGAAGATAAAGTTCTACAGTAGCTATACTGTTTATAAAATAACTAGCAGCCTATAGTTTGATACATTTATGAAACGTGTAGATGTAGGATGTGACGTATATTTTGGGTGGACAAAATGTTAAAACACTTGATTTTGTTTAAGAATCAGTTTGACCTTGATCTCCAAAATAAGAGCTTTTCCCTTGGGAAGAAAAAAAGTAAAAAGCCATAATGTTTTCAAAGCTACTGCCATGGGGAGGGGCCCCAGGGACGCTGTCGGCGGACCCCTGTAACCAGCTCCTCAGTGAAACCCGTTCTGCTGGGTGATCTGTGAGCTGTGAGTGTGTGCATTAAATTAGCATGAGCTCAGGTTACACATGACGACAAAAGGTCGCACAAAATCCTGTGGCATCCAACTTCGATTACTGATCTGAACACACACACACACACACACTGAGAGTTCTCGGAAGGAGGGGGGCGTGTTATCTCCATGGTTACCATCCACAGCAACCTTGTGATACTTCGTTGTGTATGAGCATTCGAGCATTCGCTGAACCCACACCATCACAATGTACCACTGCTCGGACGGAGCTTCACCGTCCACACACACCATGAGGTTAGACTACAGGTGTCCGAGAAGCCTAACCCTCTCTCGGACGCCGCAGTCAACCGCTGCCCAGACGCAGCTCTACACGTGCGACCACACCTAGTCGCTGGTGTTCCTTGGTCGTGATGTCGTAAAAGGCACTTCAAAGTCCCAAAAACAACGCTATCTGCAGTCGGAGCGGATTGGAGTGTTCACAAACTGTAGGATTTCACTCCAGTTTTCTCTAAACTTCTTATTTCAGTAGCAGACAAAAAGGCATTGATTAGTATGTTGAGGTTTTTGGTTTTTTTTAATACACAAATTAAACACCCATGTTGCCAAACTCGCGTGCGCGCGTGCGAGTGTGTGCCTGCGCATGTGTAAGAATCCTAATTCCATGCTTCCAGCTGACCTGGTTTGGACAGAAGAGGATCAGGAGTGTTAACAGGGCTGTGCCTGGCGTCTCACCTCCTCCGCTCCTCTCAGCAGGAACCCTGCATGCCAGTCTGGACCCAAAGCACTGCCAGCGCCAGTAGAACCAGAACCGGGTCTACGCCGGTCCCCACCTGGTAAAAGAGACACACACACCCAATAGTGTGACTCTGACGTTGAACATTAACCCTGCGTTCTGTTAGGTCTCTGTGGTGTGTGCTGCCCTCTACTGGTGAAGCAGCTGTTCTACTCTGTCAGATTTATTTTACCTTAGATCGATGGACATTGTATCGTCAACCAAGCCCTCCTCTAAGGTTGGAAGATGTCTTTGTTTTAACAAAGGTTGTGGTTTTGATTCCCAGCCTGCCTGTAGGCATACTACAGCCATTTGGCCCCGCCCCTAGCCGCTCCTTAACGAGGTACAGGTGAATCCCTTCCCTACCTGCTCCTTAATGAACTGCAGTGAATCCCTCTCCTACCTGCTCCTTAACGAGCTACAGGTGAACTCCTCAACGAGCTACAGGTGAACTCCTCAACGAGCTACAGGTGAACTCCTCAACGAGCTACAGGTGAACTCAACGAGCTACAGGTGAACTCCTTAACGAGCTACAGGTGAACTCCTCAACGAGCTACAGGTGAACTCCTCAACGAGCTACAGGTGAACTCCTCCACGAGCAACAGGTGACCCCTGTGAGTGGTGGGGGCCCCGTGTGGTACGGACCTGCGGTGAAGGTGTGGAGGCCCCCCTCCGGGCCCCCCTCGGGGCCCTGCTCCGTGGTGTAGCGGGCCCTCTTGCAGACCGCGTCCCGGGGCGGCCGCTGGGCCTCAAGCGAAGGGATGAGGAACTGGGCGGCGCCGGCGTCGAAGAATGTGTTCCCGATGGCCTTGTCCTTCACGGCCCAGACCACCTCGCAGCCCCCCACCTCGAACCTAAAACACCACCAGGCCGTTACAGCCTCCCCGTGTCTGAATGCTGTGTGTCTGACACTGTGTATCTCAGACGGATCAGGAACACTGGTACAGACCAGAGCTTGAGTCGCAACGCAGTAGAAGGTCTTTGAATTTCTTCTGGAATCCTATATCATTACACCTGTTTTAATCAAAACATCATCATTTATGCCCTTTGCTAATCAATAGTCAATAACAGTTCTCAGCTGTGCCCGTTTTTCCTTTCCATGTTCAACTAAACATGTAAAAGAAATGCCTTGAAACAAACAGCACCATCTATAGTCACACACTGGTTACTGCAGTCCCTGTCATATCACCCATGGTAAGTATTTAGAGTCCATTTACACCAACTCGAGGGCAATGCCTCCGTTTCCGACAACGACGATCCTCTTGGCGCTGGACAACCGCTTCTGAAACTCCTGCAAACACACAAACGTTGTCAATGTAGACTGTGGTCTTCAGGGATGTAACTGCCCCTGCAGCTGAATACTAGTGGTTCTGTGGGTCTTTATAGAGCCAGTGAGGGGACCTTCCATGCCTGGAAGGCTCCGGGAATATGACTACCTAAAGACTATCAGTAGTGGACCTCTCGGCTCAAGCGGTCTGGGGGGGTTAGGAAGGAGACCTGCCTGAACACTGTCAGTGTCGCGGACCCCCAGGACGTAGGGCTGGTCCTGGGTCAGCAGTTTGGGTCGGGCCCCACTGCAGATACACAGCTTCTCGTAGCCCACTGAGTGTCCGTCCTCCATCTGCAAGGTCTGCAGAGAGGACAGACAGACAGAGCATGATGGACAGGACAAGCAGTTGTCTGTAGTACAAGACCAGGACAGCATCTATATATTATATTATACTTTATTTATGAGTCTGCTGTTGGCTCGTCCGGCACAACGCGGAAGATTCAGTCATGTTGTCACAGAAATGAAGGAAGAGTTTCCCAACGACTTCCTGCAACACAAACTTGAACTTTAATTGAAATTCCCATTTTGATTTATTATCCTAAAACTAATCTTGAAAGGATCAATCCCTTCTCGTCTTTCCTGTGTTTAGTTCTGTCATCATTAATGTCCTGACTTCATGTCGGTATCTCTCCCATATCAGAAGCCTACATGGTGTTAGTCCGTCTCTGGCGGAATATTACGGCAACAGAACCACTTCTAAAAGTGTGTTTTCATTAGGAAGGTGTGTAGGAACCGATGTTGGTACTGTGTGTGTAGGAGGGCTTCAGCTCACATGCTGGTCTGCCTGGAGGCTTCTGACGGCCGACTGGATCACCGTGACGTTGGGATACTTCTCCTGCAGCACGCTGGACGGACGCTCCTCCACGTCAAACTCCTCCAAGGTCTGAGACACCTGAGGCGGAGACGATTAGTGAGTCAGTCTGCCCCTCATTCAGTCAGTTTAATATCAGGGTACACAACTGCTAACCATGAGAACAGTACAGGTCAGCAACATGATCAACTATTCATACATAAATACATTTCTTGTTTGAAATAAAAATATATATTGATTAAAATAAACAATAAAGGGTGATTTAGTGCTGCACAAGTAGGTACAAAAACAACACAGAATAGAGTGCAGAGTAGCTTGGAATCATAGCATCAGGTAGACACTGTACAATATGTTTAAATGTCAGAAACTTGAAAGAGTAGAGGTGGTGGGGCTAAAGAAAGTGGGATACACACATGCTAGGCGAAAGCTTAACATGGTATGGAAGTAAAGCTGAAGGGGAGATATATTGAAACTGTACATAATATTATAATACAGAATTAGTACATAGGCTTTGAGAGGATAGTAGTATCTGAATAAATCCAACAGCTATATTATAACATCATTGATGCAAACAACCAAAAAACAACAGAGAGGAGTAACGTCACAACATTGTTAGATTTCCAGCTCTTCCCTGTGACATCAAGCAAGACACCTAACCCCTTCAGTCCTTGTGTATAAGCTACCGATAGACGCATCGTCATATATTAACTCAGATGTCACCACCCCTACCTGTTTGAAGTTGGCGACCGCCTTGATGTGCGAGGCGGCTGTGATGAGCCCGACTTCCGCGGAGGGGAAGTCCGACGCCAGCTGAGGACACAAGAGATCCGGAGATTTGTTTTGCCTGTAAGTATGTGTGCATGTCAATCATGGCACCCATCGCAATCCTCTACATCCCTGGAAGGAGGGATCCCCCACTCTTCGTTCCTTCTCAAGATTTCTTCCTTGCTAATCAAGGGAGTTGTTTTTTTGCCCTCTGGGGGAATAAGGTCAGGAAGGTTTCATAAATATACGGACTGTTAAGCCGTTTGAGACTGTACCTGTGATTAAGGGCTGTACAAATAAAGTTTAATTGAATTGAGACCATGATGGCCGATCTGGCCCTGAGTTCAGGCTCCTCAAAACACAGTCAACACATCTCTACGATGTCAACTACGACCCCAGTCCCGTCTCACCTGCTCCACACATGTCACCCCTGCGATGCCTCCTCCGACGACCACAAACTGGAATCTCTGCATTGGGTGACTGGCCATCCTCTCAGAGGAGCTAACGTTAGCGAGCATCCATAGTTAAAAAGAGTTAACTAAAGACTGACGTTCAATACAGACGGAGATATATGACGTCCAGAGGCTTAGACACTAATTAAATCCACAAAAATAACAGAAACTTCAAACTAAAGTGGCAAGAATCCTCAAGTTGTACTTCGAAGTCCGCATTAGGGAGGCAGATTGATCGCGTTTACAACCTGCTACGGAAAGCCGCGCGTCCAAATGTTTTCGGAATAGAAGATCGCATTTAAAATATACAGCTATAAATGTGACGTTATGAGGTTATAACTGCTTAACTGTTACAAAAAATAATACATTTTAAATTAATCGGAGTTCTGAAGTTATTGGTATTACGATTTCGCTCGTTGGGATTATTATAAATGGGCTTCAGACTATATATATATATATATATATATATATATAGTTATATATATATAGTTATATATATATATATAATATATATATATATATATATATATATAGATTGTATAGGCTATATACAAACATATGTGTGTGTGTGTGTGTGTGTGTGTGTGTGTGTGTGTGTGTGTGTGTGTGTGTGTGTGTGTGTGTGTGCGCGCGTGTGCGTGCGTGTGTGTACATTATTGTGTGCATTACTGTGTTTTGCATCCATCAGGTGAATACACATACTCAGAGATTATGGAGCCAGCAGGTCAGTCCATTCTAACATCCCATCACAACATTCAGGAGTTGCCATGCTGCATCAACACACACTTCACTGATCATTAGTGTTATGTGACGGGGGGACTTGACACGTCCCGGACCGTCTGTCTGTCGGCATGTTCAGCAGATAATTGCCTCGTTGTTTTTTGTATTCGTCTGCAAAAAAGGGCAATTTGTCTATTTCAGCGAATCCATTTGTGCTTCGGGTTGAACAGGATGCGATCAGGGTCGCTTGGTATCAACGGTGGGTTGATATGTCGCGCGTCATTGCGCGGTACACGATGCTTTTAAGGTACAGGCTATTTAAAGCATTACGCATCCCCATAACGTATCTGTACTGTATGGGCCCGGAACGAACTTGATCTGCTATGAATGACCGACCATCAGAGATATCTTTGTTTTGTTTTGATCTGATGAATAACGCTGATATAACACCTAATTAAACTCCCCTCCCCAACACTCGTCCGATTTGTTGGGAAGCAGTCTCTGATTTTATTTAGCCAGTGGATTACAGTAAAGATGGCCCATTCACATGTGGGAAATAACTAACTTAACTCAAATTGTGTATAAATCATGTGTCTACAGGTCTATATAATAATAATAATAATAATAATAATAATAATAATAACAATAATACATTACTTATATAGCGCTTTTCTAAATGCTAAAATACTCTTTACATATAAATATAATTTAATAAGAACTAGCGCTGTTAAAATTAGCGCGATAATAACGCGTTTACGCAATCTTATTTTAACTCGATTAATACAATTTGCATTAACGCACGTTCTCTTTTTTTTCTGTGATTTTGAAAGATTTTTCCCACAGGTTGTCCACATTCATATCAAAATTCTCTTTTTGTTTCATATTCAACCGACACTGAGTGAGTCAATAAACCTCCCTCAATATCACTTTGTTAAGGTTTTAATTAATTGCTGATAATGTGTCATTCCATTTGATAATCACATTTAACTTCAATTGGAGTGGGAAAATTATAATTTAAAAGAAAAGATGAACAAATAGGAAGGGGGGAGAAGGGAAGGAGGTTAAGGGGTGAAAGCAATCATAAAAAGGTGGGTTTTGTGGGCCTGTTTAAATGAAGGGAGAGTGATAGCCTGTCGGAGGCAGGTCGATATGTGGCAGTGTTGTGGTGGAGGTGAGGATACTTTTATTGTATCTGATGTCAAAGGCCTGCCTGACTATAGTAGGAAGCACTTAGAACCTATTTCAAGGCTGTACATTTTAACATTTTATTATAAAAACACATCACAAATAAACATGTAGCCTAGTGGAAGGCTATACATACACATCTGTTTGTAACATCTTGGTGTATCGACTTCATTATATTCGTTTATTCATGATGAGATTACTTGATACACGCCCAACAAAAACACATTTCAAACGCTTTAAAACAATCGACACTAACACAACCTTTCCAAATGAAGTTCACCAAAGGCACATAAAAATTGCGTTCATGATCATAAATGATCCTATTACCATGAATCATTGAAATCGCGGATCTTCCCACTCGATCTGAAGTGAGCGGTGTATTGTGGTGGTTCTTGACGTCCGTCCCCTGGGACTAGAAGTCCGGGAAACGGACGGCCAGCACGCTCCTCTTCCCGTACGTGCTGGAGCCAACGTTGGTAGGCTCCAACATACCCGTCACCCCGATGGTGTTACTGGACCGCCCCATGAAGTCCGCCAGTCTCTGCGTCACGCAGGTGGCCGCGTTGCACTTTCTCTTTGCGATGTGATGGCTGTAGGGAAATCCTTTGTTAGGACACTTGATTGATTGTTCTACTTTCACTCCGTTTCTTTCCAAAATAATTCGTCGTCCTATCCTCTGCCTCATTTAGGTCTACAATGTGTCCATGAGCAAAAAAACTTTAACGATTCTAAAACATGGGCCTAGTACTGAAAAGGTTTTTAAATGGATAATTAATTAATTTTACTTCCAAATATAATATTGTATTGTTCGTATAAATATAAACTAGGCTTTAATAAAGAGTTACCCAACAACCAAAATAAACCGCAGTATGAGCGCCACCTCTAGGTGAATAATGGTCATTACAGCTGCAGTTTCTGATTTGATGAAATGACCGCTCCCATAAGATGAGTGACGTCATGAACTCATTCAGAAACAACTCTGGCACTTTGTTTAGAGAACCATTCCATATAACTTCTCCAGAAATCACAAAATGACAGGTGCATTGCAAGCCACCATCAACCCCCCACACTTTACACACACTTTACACGCTTATTGTATGTTGTACGTCCTTGCACTTAAAAACAGCATTGTGTAGCATCTTATCCTATCTTATCTTATCTTTGTTGTATAAGGGGAATGGGTTAACCAGAAGATTGTCAGTGCTTGGCACTTGGTTTCTATAAACATCCTTACTGTACCAGCCGCGATATATGGTTGTTTCTCTTTCTTCTGACAAATGTACTTATTATCACTTGGATAAGAGCATGTGCTGAATGTAAATGTCAATGTAAATCTTGTTTTCTATCAATAACCGGCTGAATGGTTTATTGGTGACTCTATAGGACTCTGTTCCAGATGACTAGCCACTGGGCGGTACCTGTTGAGGGCCGTGAGGCCCCTCTGGGCGTGCGGGGCCGGGATGCGCAGGAGAAGGTCCGAGAGCATGTCTTGAGGCTGCCAGTCTTCAGCGTCTGGGAGAGCGATCTCTGGCTCCCTGGCGAAGGATGGGCTGAAGTACCTGCATTACAGGGGAGGGGTCAGAGGTCAGACCCCATCCACATGATACCCTCTTCACCTCCTTGTGAGGGCCACAGGGGACAAGTGGCCACTTGGGTTTCAGAGGCCTCGGCTGGCCACTTCTCCTCCACTCTCGTCCTCTCCAAGTCTCCTCCATTCCTGCCTTTCTTCCTCTTTCTTCCTCCCTTCCCCCCCGATCCGTCTGTCCCCAGACATCACGTCTGATCTGGTGTTCGTCTCTTAGCTACAGGTTTACATTAACCTGACATTCAGTCGTTAAGCGGAAGCTTTAATCCACTTACAGCTGAGGAGGAGGACAAACCGAGGCTTACAAGGAAAAAGCAAACTTGTGCTGCATTGTCTTGTTTTGGAAAAATTGAAGGAAGTCAGAGTCTAGAGAAGCTAAAGAAACCCAACACAAGGTTGTGTAGCGTTCTCATGAGCCACAGTGTGTGAGATGTTGCATCTTGGAGACACAGTGATGGTCCATCTGTCACTTGTTCCCCTAGACTCTGCATTACCCCCCCCACACACACCCCTCCTACGCACTTATTGTACGTGGTACGTCCTTGCACTTACAAAATAATATGTAGCTTTGTGTAGCCTCTCTTCCTAGCTTTCTTTGAAGTGCACGGGGAATGGGTTAACCTAGCGATTGTTAGTGCTTGGCCCTTGGTTCTATGAACATCCTTACTGCACCGGCAGCGATATACTGTTGTTTCTTTGTCTTCTGACAAATGTACTTATTGCAAGTCGCTTTGGATAAAAGCGTCTGCTAAATACCCTAAATCGTAAATGTAACGTAAAATGCATCTACACAACGTGCGTTCTACCCCAGAGCTGACACTGAGTGCGTGGGTCGGTCTGGAGATGCAGATCCAGGTGAGGACGTGGCGGTGTGAGGCGGTGTCTCTCCTCACCTGAAGCCGTGTGGGGCCGTGTGAGCCGAGTCCAGCAGGAAGGGAAGGATGACGAGGAGCACAGGCAGCTTCAGCTGGCGCATCGTACCGGAAGGTTCCCTGAAACTATGGGACACGTCGTCTGCTTTCACGAAAAAATCACTCATTTAAAACGTCTGTTGCACATGGAAAACATAATAATGTTCATTTAATAACTAGTAGGCCACATGTTTGTTATTATTCATACAATAATCACTCCAGAACAACACAAAAAGACATTTATAAGCTACTTGTTGATTTCATGACTAATTTTATAATTAAACACAAGCTAATTTCTATATATCTCAAAGAACCAAATAACTTCCACACTGAAATAAGTTAATATCCAGGTCCGGTCCAAAGAGAAAGACTAGGAGAGAGAGGGATGCTACTTAGTGAGGGGCAGAGGGATAGAGAGAATGAGAGAGACCGTGGAGAGACACAGAGACCTGGCTCGGAGAGAGAGACAGGGAGAGAGGGACACAGAGATCTTGCGAGAGGAGAGAGACAGAGATGGACAGACAAATAGAGAGATGAAGGAGGGGAGAGAGATGGATACAGTTTGAGAGAGAGTTGGACAGAAATAGACAAAACGAGAGCAATGAGGAGAGAGCGATGGAGAGACGGAGAGATGGAGAGAAGGAGCAGGACGGAGAGCAGAAGTGTACCCACCTGGTTGGAGTCACTGTGCGCTGGTCCCCTGGCTCTGGATTGGTCTCTCTGCCGGAGGCTGCCTCCTGGACGTTTATACCCTCCCTCTCCCCCTGCTCCTGAAGCCACCACCCCCTTTCAATAGATAGCCCCCCCCCCCATCTCAACCCGGTTTAAGTGTGTGTGTGTGTGTGTGTGTGTGTGGGTTGGTGGGGGCGTGTCTATATCAGAACCATTGCTCCCATTGGATTAATTTGGTACAACATGCTTTTTAACACACTCATTTCTGCACACACACGCAGACACACACACACACACACGTACGTCACCGTCTTCATCATCACCTTCGTCACCGCTGTCATCAGTGCCGTGGTGGGAGTGACCGCCGTGAACTCAAGCCCAACTCTCTAAAAGTTTGAGGACACTCGTACACACACACATACACACACACACACACACACACACACACACACACACACACACGCACGCACCTCCTCAACTTCTAGTGTCCGTGAGCCCTGGCCCTCGGCCGGCCCCTAGGGGGCTCAGGGATGATAAATAATGAAGCGGATCCAGGATGAATCCATCAATAATTTATGCAAACTCATTATTAAAAAACAATGATGAGCTACCCGATTTATTAAGAAAATTAAAAGTATCATAACTAGAAGTATTAAGAAAAAAGGGTAATAATAGCTGCTTAACACTCGAGGAGGAGTCCAAATGTAATTACTTAGCAATGGTGTCGTACGCTCCGAACACAATCCGTCGGTTCCCCTCTGTGTTCCCTTCCAGTCCCGTTCTGAACCGTTTGCTCTGAATCCTCGACTCAGGCCTCTTTAGTACCTTAGTCACTCGTTGTCTTGACACCGCTCACATCACCGCTCCCAGATTTCCGCCGTGGATCTTGATGAAGTCCCTTCATAAAGTAGGAGCTGGTTTACACAGACCACATATCTGCTGGAGCTTCTGGGATACGAACGACCGCAGGAGTCTTATTGAGAGCCAGGCATGAAGTGGGTTCGTTGAGAGAGTGAGATTAACATGCAGGTGGAATTGTGAATTTATGTTTTAAAGAATTTTAACATAAGTTACGAAAAAAACCTCCCCCCCATGCGCTAATTGGTCCTTAATAACGTAATAGTCAGCAGGTTTATTGTTTTTTACATCAGACATTTTTCTGCATGTTAAATGACGTATATATAGACGTTCATTACCAAGGCATCTAGATTTTTGCATAACAGCGTTACGACAGCGACGGGCCGACCAACACCTGCTGTAAGTGCAGGTCATCCACACGAGCAGAGCCAGCAGGGTGGGCTGGACTCGATCGTCCGCTGCTATGAACGGCCGACCGCTCAGGAAGCTCTTTGTTTTGTTGTGATCTCATGAATAACGCGGATAAATTAATCTCCCCTCCCCCGACACTCGTCCGAACCATTACCCAGACGAGAGGACCTCCATTACTTACCTCGGCATCGTTCACTCTGACATCTCATCCAAACCAAACCACTCGTCTGTTCTCGTGTTCCTACTGTTGTGTCGGCGGTGTTGTGTTTCCACAGTGACCAGCAAAGGGGCTTCAGGATTAAGATCAGATTCATTACAAACGACACTCACTAACCAAGTCATTATAAGTATTCATTTAATTAGAAAAACCAAGAGTTGAATAAGAGACAGTATATCAACTATGTAGATCAGACAGATTGCACACTACGTTTTCTAGTTGTAGAGCATAAAGTACTCAATAAATGCTAAATAAATTTAGCATCATTAACGTGCTGAGAACCTTTGTACCTTTTGAATTTACACATAAATTATTAATATTTGATTCATAAATATAGCATATTCAAGCACTCCTGCTTTACAATTTCATTGACTAGAAAAAAGGGATCCTTAACAATGAAAACAATTTGTCCAGCGGTTATAAGGAGAATACTAAGGACAATAATAATAACAGCGCAATACAGGATATCTCTCATAGAATGAGAGAGGATTTCAATCCGTCCTACATTGTCTCAGATTGGTCGTGGATCACGGATTAGATCCCGATGTCACGGTCCGCCATTAAGACTGGCCTCCCACAGAGACCTCGACCTTCACTGTCACAGTCTCTCCTCCTCTTCCCTTCAGCTCCCCGTTACTCTTTACAAAGACCTCCTCCTCCTCCTCTCCTTCTCCCCTCTCCCCCTCTTCACTCGGTTCCTCTGCGTTCCTCCCCGGTCTTTCTTCAGGAGGTGGAGACCTCCTCCTCTCCTCCTGCAACTCCTCCTTCTGCACCTCCTCCTGCATCTCCTCTTCCTCCTCACCTGTCGCCCCCTGAGCAGGTGTATCTTCCATAGGAGGAGGGCCCTCCGCTGCGTTCCTCTCCAGTCTTTCTTCAGGAGCTGGAGAACTCCTCCTCTCCTGCTGCACCTCCTCCTCCTCCTCCTCCTCCTGCTCCTCCTCCTCACCTGTTGCTCTCTGAGCAGGTGTATTTTCCAGAGGAGGAGGGGCCTCCTCTCCCGGGTCGCCGCCCCCTGTCCCCCGTCCGTCCACCTCCGAGGCTGGGAGCAGAGGGGGGTCGTCCTGACTGGGGGCCGGCGGGGTCCGGGGCCCCAGGTCTTTCAGAGGGTGGGGCCCCTGCAAGGTCTCGAGGGGCCCCGGAGGCTTGCGGAACTGCCGTCTCAGGACAAAGAGGAGCGGGACGAGGAAGAGTTGGGAGGAGCCGTTGAGGACATTGATCAAACCCAAGAAGATCAGCCTGGGGAGAGAGAGAGAGAGAGAGAGAGAGAGAGAGAGAGAGAGAGAGAGAGAGAGAGAGAGAGAGAGTGAGAGAGGGAGACAGAGAGAGAGACAGAGAGAGAGAGACAGAGAGAGAGAGAGAAACATAGGGAGAGAGAGATACATAAAGAGAGAGAGTGAGAGAGAGAGACAGAGAGAGAGACAGAGAGAGAGAGAGACAGAGAGAGAGAGAGAGATACATAACGATTGGAAGGTCTTATGGATACAATAACATCCTAGCTAATGATTGACCCAGCTGGGACAGTGGGGTCACGGCAGATGGGGGTGGGGTTCAAACACCAGCATTTAAGAAGTCGGGTCGCCACGATTTTGGGCACTGGAAAGTGGGGTCACAGTGTCACGGGGTCCCGGGATCGTGGGGTCACTGTGTTCACCTGTACATGTTGGAGTCATACATGCGACATGCCCCCCGGCTGCCACAGCGGGTCGACGCCCACTTGAGACAGGTGGTGTCGATCAGCGCTCCGAAGTACACCGG
>NC_136951.1:14030939-14050939 GCF_949987615.1 Pollachius pollachius
CTCTGTTTCATCTCTGTTTCATCTCTGTATCGTCTCTGTATCATCTCTGTATCATCTCTGTTTCATCTCTGTTTCATCTCTGTATCATCTCTGTATCATCTCTGTTTCATCTCTGTATCGTCTCTGTATCATCTCTGTATCATCTCTGTTTCATCTCTGTTTCATCTCTGTATCATCTCTGTATCATCTCTGTTTCATCTCTGTATCGTCTCTGTTTCATCTCTGTATCATCTCTGTATCATCTCTGTATCATCTCTGTAACATCTCTGTATCATCTCTGTTTCATCTCTGTATCGTCTCTGTTTCATCTCTGTATCATCTCTGTATCATCTGTTTCATCTCTGTATCATCTCTGTTTCATCTCGCTGACTTTGATAGGACTCAAGTCTATTTTGGACAAGACATTTACAAAACCTTATTCTCTTTGTGTCGGACGCGGCCGCTTGCTGAAACGCTAAAGACTTGAAGTTCAACTTATGAACCATTCAGTCATCAAGCAGACACTTTTGTCCACTGTGAGATTCACCGTCGCCAGGCAATCTTGAAGGGGGCGATTGTATAGGGGTGATTATGAAGGGGTGATTATGAAGGGGTGATTATCCCTGATCTTCATAGACATCGTCAATGAAGATCAAGCATAATCAGGCTGTCATCACCCCCTGTGGTGTAAAGTGGTTTCTGGGAGCCTCCTTAGACTAGAGGTCAGTTGGACTTGGTAAGAGGATGTGACGGAACCAAGTTTCCCTTCATGCTATAGTAATTCACAGAGCGTAGTCACATATAACAATCATGTTAGTACTGCTGGATAATACTGCATTGATGAAATTCAAAAGGACATAATACAGAACTTATTAATGAGTACACACAGACACTCACACACACACACACACACACACACACACACACACACACACACACACACACACACACACACACACACACACACACAAACACACACACATAGTGAACACAATAAGATGGTCTCTGTTGGGTTCTCACCCAGATCCACGTATCCTATGTCCACGTAGAGCCGGACACAGGCGGACCCCAGGAGGAACCCCAACATGGGCCCCAGGAGGCTGACCGTGTGCACGCACGCTGAAGACCACCCAATGACACCAGGTTAACCAATCACAATCTAACATGATCCTCGTTTACTGAGCTGACTTCAAGTGGATCCCTCAAACAATGAACCTCTCTATACCGGGCTCACCTCGGAGGGGAGGAGACGGAGAGGGCTTCATGAGGGCCACAATGTGCGTCCAAAAGTCGTATTTTCATGGGGTTATTTGAGTCTTCCGCAAAAGACTCAAAACTCACCTGTTCAGAGTTCACCTCGACTCTGCATAGAAACCAATGCACAGCCACCATTGAATGTTGTATTTCCTGGCACTTGCACATTGCACTTATTCAAGGTACATAATTGTGTAGCGTCTACAGTAGCTGCTATCGTTGCTTTACACGGGGAATGGGTTAGCCTAGCGATTGTAATACTTGCACTTGGTTCTATGAACATCTTTACTGTACCGACAGCGATATATTGTTTCACTTCTTATGACAAATGTACTTATTGTAACAAATGCACTTCTTGTAAGTCGCTTTGGATAAAAGCGTCTGCTAAATGCCCTAAATGTAAATGGCTATAGACTCATTCAAAACAGGCTTATGAATATGAAATTCCATTTCTGCCGTGCCTGTTCTGCTGCATAACACATAATTCTCCACACTGCACAGAATAATAAAACCTTTCTTCCCGAGAGAGAGACGGGTTCCCTCTGGGTAACAGAGCTGCCCATTGTCCCTGAAGGACACACCCCCCCCCCCCCGATGGGGCCCCGTACCGATGTAGAAGGGGGAGTTCTCGGCCCGGGCGTAGTCGTCGATGTAGGAGATCCCCAACGGGGTGACGGGGGTCTCCCCAAGGCCCCTCAGAGCGTTTCCCAGAAGCACGTAGATCCACATGTGGGAGCTGGGGTCCTTCACACACGCTGGGGGACAGACACACGCATGAAAGCACGCACGCACGCACGCACACATGAACGCACGTAAACACATGAATGTACGAAGGCACTCACGCACGCACATACACGCACACACACACGCACACACACACACACATACATACACCAATACACACACACACATATACAAAAACATACACATACACACACACACACACACACACACACACACAAATGCACTCACGCACACATGAAGACAAGCGCACACACACACACACACACACTTATGCACACACAGACACACACACACACACACACACAGACACACAGACACAAACACACACACAGTTAAACTTGGAAGCTAACACCACATTAAGACGTGTATCAGAGGCTTCTATCCGAAGCGACTTACGATCGAGGCTGAGATCAATGAAAGCATGCAATCAACAATTTGGAGTCACATAACAATGTGTCCAAAAATGTTTTTTTAACACACATCAGGGGACATAGATCAGTGACTGGTATGGGAACAGAGATCAAGGTTAGGAGAACGTCCTCTCAGTGATAAGCAGGGATGCTGTGGACATAGAGAGCTGGTGTTTATACAGTCCTATCTGTAATGACACACACACGCACACACACACACACACACACACACACACACAAACACACACACACAAACACACGTACAAACTTAACATAGCATCCTGTTCCTACCTGTGCGGTCGGCTAGCGTTGGACCCGGGTTCAAGTCAAGAGTGTCCAGACACGCAGCGATGCTGCCGTTGTCGCTGAGTGAGCTGTGGACCACCGTGTCGTACGTGTAGCTGGGAAACACAAGAGACACACAAGAGTGTCCTCTTCAGGCTGGACAGGAGACACAACCTGATTCTGTGTCACTCTGGCCGTAAGGGCCTCACTTGAATTAAAGAATCTCTCAAATTGTATTGAGTTTAAATAATGCAGTCAAGACTCTACAGGAATCCCATTGAAATACAAAAAATGTATATCATATATTTATATAAACCGCAATAACCATTTTAAATAATGTGCTACCGGTTGTCTAACTGGTGTTCTGTAACCGGTGGTCTGTAAATAGTGGTCTAACTGGTGGTCTTACTGGGGTTCTGTTACCGGTGGTCTGTAACTGGTGGTCCGACTGGTGTTCTGTAACTGGTGTTCTGTAACTGGTGGTCTGCCTGGTGATCTAACTGGTGTTCTGTGACTGGTGGTCTGTAACTGGTGGTCTGACTGGTGATCTAACAGGTGTTCTGTGACTGGTGGTCTGTAACTGGGGGTTACTGTTTTGTAGCTGGTGGTCTAACTGGTATTCGGTTACTGGTTGTGGGTAACAGAGGCCTTGTGCTCTTCCCCTCCAGGCTGTGGACAGCTGACCTGCCCATGAAGAAGTGCGGCAGTCCGGTGAGGAAGGAGCCGGCGGCCATCAGGAAGCAGCCCACCCCGATGAGTCGGGGCCGGTGCAGCCTGGCGCCAAAATGGCTGACAAACACCAGGAACAGCAGGTTGCCTAAAGGACGCACGTGAATAAAGAAGAGCCTCGTGGTTAGGGTGGTAGGATGGTAGGGTGGTAGGATGGTACGGTGGTAGGGTGGTTAGGGTGGTACGGTGGTAGGATAGTTAGGGTGGTAGGGTGGTAAGGTGGTAGGGTGGTGGGATAGTAAGGGTGGTAGGGTGGTAGGGCGGTAGGGTGGTAGGGTGGTGGTAGGGTGGTAGGGTGGTTAGGGTGGTAGGGTGGTTAGGATGGTAGGGTGGTAGGGTAATTAGGGTGGTAGGGTGTTAGGGTGGTAGGGTGGTAGGGTGGTGGTAGGGTGGTTAGGGTGGTAGGGTGGTAGGATGGTAGGGTGGTTAGGGTGGTAGGGTGGTAGGATGGTAGGGTGGTAGGGTGGTAGGGTGGTTAGGGTGGTAGGGTGGTAGGATGGTAGGGTGGTAGGATAGTAAGGGTGGTAGGATAGTTAGGGTGGTAGGGTGGTAGGATGGTAGGGTGGTAGGGTGGTAGGGTGGTAGGATGGTAGGGTGGTAGGGTAGTAAGGGTGGTAGGGTGGTTAGGGTGGTAGGATAGTTAGGGTGGTAGGGTGGTTGGGTGGTAGGGTGGTAGGGTGTTTAGGGTGGTAGGGTGTTAGGGTGGTTAGGGTGGTAGGGTGGTTAGGGTGGTAGGGTGGTGGTAGGGTGGTAGGGTGGTAGGGTGGTTAGGGTGGTGGTAGGGTGGTTAGGGTGGTAGGGTGGTAGGGTGGTAGGGTGGTTAGGGTGGTAGGGTGGTGGTAGGGTGGTTAGGGTGGTAGGGTGGTAGGGTGGTTAGGGTGGTAGGGTGGTAGGGTGGTTAGGGTGGTAGGGCGGTAGGGTGGTAGGGTGGTGGTAGGGTGGTAGGGTGGTAGGGTGGTTAGGGTGGTGGTAGGGTGGTTAGGGTGGTAGGGTGGTAGGGTGGTAGGATGGTAGGGTGGTAGGGTGGTGGTAAGGTGGTTAGGGTGGTTAGGGTGGTAGGGTGGTAGGGTGGTGGTAGGGTGGTTAGGGTGGTTAGGGTGGTAGGGTGGTAGGGTGGTTAGGGTGGTAGGGTGGTAGGGTGGTTAGGGTGGTAGGGTGGTAGGGTGGTTAGGGTGGTAGGGCGGTAGGGCGGTAGGGTGGTGGTAGGGTGGTAGGGTGGTAGGGTGGTAGGGTGGTTAGGGTGGTGGTAGGGTGGTAGGGTGGTAGGATGGTAGGGTGGTAGGGTGGTTAGGGTGGTAGGGTGGTGGTAGGGTGGTTAGGGTGGTAGGGTGGTAGGATGGTAGGGTGGTAGGGTGGTGGATAGGGTGGTAGGGTGGTAGGATGGTAGGGTGGTAGGTTGGTAGGGTGGTAGGATGGTAGGATGGTAGGGTGGTAGGGTGGTAGGGTGGTTAGGGGAATGGGTTAACCTAGAGGTTAGGTTAACCCCCCCCCCTCACCCATCTCAAAGCTGCCATCCACCAGCCCTACGTGGGCGGTCGACAGCTCGAAGCGTCTCTCTATCTGAGTGATGGCGCTCTTCATGTAGGTCCCGGCCAGCGCCTTGGAGAAGTACGCAAAGGCCAGCGCCATGATGAACATCTGGGGAGCAGAGAGAGAGACGGTGGCTGATGACCAAGACACACTCCTGGATCCACCACCAGGTCTGATAACAGCATCTGAGCCACTTTATACTTGGTTAGTTTATAGTTAATTTGGTGCATATATCAACATGCATCTCTGTCTTCCCACCGCTAAACCCCCCACAGGCCCTCAGAGGAACTACAGGTTATTATTTGTTGTATGGGAGATATGAGATGGGCGTGTGTTCCAGTACCTTGAGTGTGGAACATCTGCGCTTGGTTTTGGGGGCCGGGTCCGTACTGCAGAGAGACTGTTGACTGGTCATACCCCCACCCTCAGACCACCTGGCCATGTCTCACCCCCCTCTGGTCTGTCTGACCACCAAACTCTGTCTCTCTGTCTCACCCCCCTCTGTCTCTCTGTCTCACCTCCCTCTGGTCTGTCTGTCTCACCTCCCTCTGGTCTGTCTGTCTGTCTCACTCCCCTCTGGTCTGGTCTATGTCTGTGTGTCTGTCCGTCCGTCCGTCTGTCTGTCTTTCTGTCTGTCTGTCTCCCCTCCCTCTCTGGTCTGTGTCTGTCTGTCTGTCTGTCTGTCTGTCTGTCTGTCTGTCTGTCGGGTCACAGCACTGCAAAAAAAAACAAAGCAAATATTTTCAAAAGGAATTAAGGGTACAATCATAAAAAGCTAAGATAAACAACAGTTAATCAATAAATCACTCAGTATTCAAGGTCACTTTAGCAATCACAACAGAATTGCGTCAGTTTCCCATGATGCAGCAGTCTGACCCAGATCCTAGCCCTCGCCTTGTGAGACAATCCTGAGCATTTTAAGATGCCAGACCTTGTGTGTGTGTGTGTGTGTGTGTGTGTGTGTGTGTGGGGCGGGGGGGGGGGGGGGGGTGCATTCAGAGCATGACCAGCCAGCAGCCCCCCCGCCTGCCAAATAAAGAGCCATGGCCGCCTCTGACGAGGTGCAGCCATCCCAGAGCAATCCAAACGTTTTTCAACCTAAACAGACGATGAGCTGAACAGGTTTGCATGGTCGGCTTCTTTTTTCAGAACAGAATCGGTTATTTGTATTGCTTTGCCACCAAAAAAACATTTGAACACAAATCAAACCAATTCAAATATCCTGCTCCAGGTGCATCATGGGAGACGAGGAGAGCCTCACCTGAACAGGTCTGGGGTTCCGGTCTGGTCAGTCCTCCTGGATCAGGACCGGAGCAGGTCTCAGGTGGTCCTGGTCTTAGGGGTCTGCCTCCATGTGAGGATTGGCCTGGGGTGTGCTGGGGGTCCACTGAGGGGACGCACGGAGCGGACAAAGAGGGGGTCTGGCTGAAGGAACCTCTGATCTGCGTGGAGAACGACGGCCGAGTGGACGGCCGCCCCCAGCTCCTGTAATCCTGCTCTGATTCCACAATGGGCTAATTCTGCACACGCCCCTGTGCCAATATGAAGCTAATCACACAAACACACACGTACACATACACACATACACACAAACTCTAAGTACACACAAACACATACACCTTCAAATGCACAGTAGCACGCACATACTCCCTCTCTCTAATTCACTCACACACTCGCATTCCTATAGACACACACAACACACCTCCTCCTCCTCCTCTGTGTCCAGGCTAGGAGCACCTCCTCTCCTCTACTCCTCCTCCTCTGTGTCCTGGCCAGCAGCACCTCCTCTCTTCTCCTCCTCTCTACTCCTCCTCCCCTGTTTCCAGGCCAGGAGCAGCACCTCCTCTCCTCTCCTCCTCCTCTTTGTCCAGGCCAGGAGCAGCACCTCCTCTCCTCCTCTCCTCCTCCCCTCTCTTCCTCCTCTGTGTTCAGGCCAGGAGCAGCACCTCGTCTCCTCTACTCCTTCCCCTCCTCTCCTCTAATACTTCCCTGTGTTCAGGCCGGGAGCACCTCCTCTCCTCCTCTCCTCCTCCCCTCTCTTCCTCCTCTGTGTCCAGGCCAGGATCAGAACCTCCTCTCCTCTACCCCTTCTCCTCCTCTCTTCTAATACTCCCCTGTGCTCAGACCCCAAGGCAGGGGCGATCAGCAGGACAAAACATCGGCTGCATTTTCATTCCCAACTCGTCCCAGAATGGATCCGGCAACAGGCGGGCAGGGAGAATGGACAGGGAGGAAGAGGGGGAGTGAAAGGGTGAGAGAGAGAGAGAGAGAGAGGGGAGGGAAGGAGAGGGGGAGTGAAAGGGTGAGAGAGAGAGAGAGAGAGAGAGAGGGGAGGGAAGGAGAGGGGGAGTGAAAGGGTACAGAGAGTGAGAGAGAGACATAGAGAGTGAGAGAGCAAGAGAGAGAGAGATAGAGAGGGGGGGGGGAAAGACATGGAATGGGTAGCGAGGAAGGGGAGTGAAAGGACAGAGCAGAGTTGGAAAAGTTGGTTTCCTCCATTATTAGCAAGAAAAAGAGAGAACCAACAACCTCAGGGCAGGTTGACCTTTGATCCTGAGAGAACCAACAACCTCATGGCAGGTTGACCTTTGACCCTGAGAGAACCAACAACCTCATGGCAGGTTGACCTCTGACCCTGAGAGAACCAACAACCTCATGGCAGGTTGAAATCTGACCCTGTCCTCACCAGAGAGAACCAATAACTTCACAGCAGGTTGACTTCTGAACCCGCCCTCACTAGAGAGAACCAACAACCTCATGGCAGGTTGACCTCTGACCCTGAGAGAACCAACAACCTCATGCCAGGTTGACCTCAGTTTATGTGTTATGTGTGTGTCTTGCATTTATGTTGTGTTGAATTTTCTGCTGAATAGTCTAGGAACGTTAGACTTACTACCAGGCTACGTTGCTTTAGCAACATTTCATATTTATTTACATTTCCTATCCATGCTAGGATATGACAACTTTTACTGAGGTCAATGTATTCTTGTTTAATGTCAAATATGTTTAATATTTGGTCAATTATGTTAAATGTACACTTAAATTGACCTTCATCTTGTTCTACTGTAGTACTCATGGATTAACTTTCATCTTACTGTAGAACAACTGTATTTATCTTCATCTTGTTCTGCTGTAGTACTACTTTACTAACCTTCATCTTACTGTAGTACTACTGTACTAACCTTCATCTTACTGTAGTACTACAGTATTTATCTTCATCTTGTTCTACTGTAGTACTTCTGTACTAACCTTCAACTTACTGTAGTACTACTGTACTAACATTCATCTTACTGTAGTACTACTGTATTTATCTTCATCTTAGTGTAGTTCTACTGTACTTATCTTCATCTTGTTCTTCTGTAGTACTCCTGTATTAACCTTCATCTTACTGTAGTACTACTGTTTTTATCATCATCTTATTGTACTTCTACTGTACTTACCTTCATCTTGTTCTAATGTAGTATTTCTGTATTAATCTTCATCTTACTGTAGTACAACTGTATTTATCTATTATCTTTACTGTCTTTACCTTCATCTTTTCTACTGTTCTACTGGTCCTTAAACGTTGTCTGCGCTGAGAGAGATTGCGCCGACACCGACCACACCCAACTGTCATCACATGAGCTCTCACACTAGGATGTGCTAATTAACAATGCTAATCACACTGATCTCTTCAGGCTGGCTGCTCTCTCATGACAGCCACCTGCAGGCCAACCCCAGTGAGGATTGTTCCTTCACATTAAACCGTTTGGTACATCCACAAAGGAACCTGCCACGTGGAATCTGTCTCAGAAAATGTAAACTCTTGTTGAGGTGGGTGAGTTTGATTAAGGATTATGTATTTGGTTTGTAGGCTGCTGACTGAGGGTTAGCCAAATTCACCGTAGGTTCTGTGGGAACACGCGTTGCTGTGGGGCTACACCCGCAGACGGCTGGGTAAGGAAACTACACCCTGCTGTACGTTTGAACCAATACTATCCCTGGTTGTTGGCGGCCATGGCTAGAGGGCAGCACTCACAAAATGGCCACACTCAAGGTGTGTTGGGATTCTGCTGTGAGATCAACACATGGTCAGATATCACCACGTGGCAATAGCTCAGGGGGTAGAGCGGGTTAACTGGTGGCTAGTTAGATCCCTGGCTCCTCCCAGAGTGCCGAGGTGTCCCTGAGCAAGACACCTCACCCTGACTGCTCCTGACGAGCTGGCTTTCGTTCTGCATGGTTGACTCTTCTGTCGTTGAGTGCATGATGTCGTGAGTCGCTTTGGATAAAAGCGTCAGCAAAATAACCTCTGACACGCCCACTTTTGATGTCACTAAAGGGTTGGTTTGTAAACGGCTTGTAACGGCTCCGCACACCTGGGGGTAAAAGAGCATTTTAATGAAAATGGGAGGGGGGCGAGGGGAGGATGGGGGGGGCTTTGTGGAGCAGCCGTGGTCACAAGAGGATTGGTTCCCCAGGGATTAACTTTCTAAAGTTCCCAGCATTCCTGAGCGGTATCAGACTGGCCGAGTGCAGCTCTGCTCTCCAGGAGGGACAGGAATGTACAGCGTGGTGCGGAGACGTTCTCCGAGGAGGAAAACGTTCTCTGAGGAGCATGTGTGTCACGTGCATTGATCGAAGTGTTTCTACACCAGTGCAGAAACACTTGGCCCACTGCAGGAGGGAATCTGTGCTTTGAAAGACACGCAACATACAGTTACAGAAAAAAGACTAAAGATAATAGAAAATAAGTGTTACATAAATATTGTTCATTCTATTTCAATCTAATCGTTTTGTGTCTCGCTTTGTGCATGCCATCATAACATGTCTTCCATTGTGATGTTTCCGTTTGATGTTGCAGTGTTTATTTGTGTTGGCGTTTTTCCAACGATGACTGTTCTGCCCCCGCTTCTTTGTGTGTGTGTGGCGCGGTCTAGCCTGGTACATCAGCTCGGCAGATAGCTAACGGTTGTCCCTCATAAAGAATGAAGCAACTTGTTTCCTTTCCAAACTTTACTCAGGAAGAACTGTAAAACTGGACAGATACAAAATACATCTTTCAGTATCTCATACAGACGTTGTTCAAGAACAATATTCATATATTGTCTGTTTAAAACGTTTCACAACAAACAAATAACACATGCGTTAGCTTAGGGCTAACGTCTATGGGAAATTACATTAAGATGCTCGTGACTAGCATAAAGGATCAAAATATTGTGCCGCTGGCAGTGCTACAGGACCGGCGGCGGCCGACCGACACCCTGTAGCCAGACTGCCAAAATTTTCCGGGGCAACGCCATTGGAGCCTTACCTGGCGCAGTTCGACATCACCGCGCGGTACTACGGCTGGAGCATGGACGAGTTCACCTCCCAGCTTGCCCTTACGTTGGAGGGAACGGCGGTTCAGGCTCTGCTGGACCTGGCCCCAGCAGACCGACAGGACCTCCGGGCCCTGACCCGGGCCTTGGAGAGGCATTTCGGGCAGCGGGTGGTCGTGAACCACAGCCGGGAGTTGCTGTCCAGCCACTGCCGCCGGGAGGGGGAACTACGCAGCGGACGTACAGCTGTACGCCCAGCAGGGTTATCCCGATTTCCCTGCTGCGGCTAAGGAGGACCAGCTCCCTGGTTTAATGCAGAAACGCGCACCCTGAAGCGAAGCTGCAGAATCCTGGAACGAAAATGGCGCTTGACTAAACTTGAGGTCTTTCATCTTGCATGGCACAACAGTCTGCTCACCTATAAGGGTGCGCTGACTACTGCCAGAAACGCCTACTTTTCCAGTATCATCAACTTGAATAGAAACAATCCCAAGATTCTTTTTGACACGGTGAAGAGTCTGACTCAGAATCCGAATTATCCGAAGAATCCATCTTGGCAGGTGAATTCATGGATTTCTTTGAGAATAAGATTCAATCGATTAGAGAGGAAATTGGTGCTTGCCGTGCAGCTTGTCCTACACATCCTGCGGGGCAGGATGAGGTTCTGCCCAGTAGGATGGGGAACTCTGACGCAACTCTCTTGGAGTTCAAGGCAATTGCTGCTGAACCTGAGTGCTGCGTTCGACACGATCAACCATAGCACTCTTCTTCACCGTCTTGAGCACTATGTTGGTTTCGGGGGTACGGCTCTTTGTTGGCTTGAATCGTACCTCACAGATAGAACCCAATTCGTGCTCCATGAGGGTTCAGAATGAAAACACTGCAAACTACGCTTTGGCGTACCACAAGGGCCGGTCCTTGGTCCATTACAGTTTGCAATCTACATGCTTCCCTTGGGCGACGTTATCCACAGCTTCGGAATTAGTTTCCACTGCTACGCGGATGACACCCAGCTCTTCATTCCTGTAGATTCAGGTGACTCGGCCCAGATCCAGAGGGTTGAGTCCTGTCTGGCTGCGGTCCTGTCTGGCTGCTGCGGTGGCCTCGACATCCCACAGAGTGCATCTGTCAAAAATCTTGGTGTCCTGTTCGACCCTCAACTGTGCTTTAACCAACATGTTAGAAGTATAACTAGAATTGCCTTTTTCCATCTGAGAAACATTGCAAGAATCAGACCAATTTTATCTGCAGCGGATGCAGAGACACTGATTCATGCATTTGTTTCATCAAGACTGGATTATTGCAATGCACTGTTCTCGGGACTACCAAAATCTACCACAAAAAGTCTACAGCTTGTACAGAATGCTGCAGCTAGACTGCTGACCAGAACGAGAAGGTTTGATCATATCACACCTATTCTCGCCTCTGCACTGGCTACCAATAACTTTCAGATCGGACTTTAAGGTGCTACTGCTAACCTATAAAGCCTTGCATGGATTTTCTCCAGCCTACTTGAAGGACCTGATCATTCCTTATAGTCCTTCTCGGTCCCTCCGGTCTTCGGGAGCTGGCCTTCTTTCACTGCCGAAGGTTTAAAAGAAATCGGCTTGACACAGAGTGTTTTCCTATCGAGCCCCCTTCCTATGGAATAGGCTGCCACAAGTGATCAGGGAAGCTGACTCTGTGGAGCTATTCAAAGGAAAGCTCAAAACGCACCTCTACGATCTTGCATTTTGAACATAGGAGTGTGAAAACGACAGATGCGAAGTGAAGACCACTCTGTTTGCTTGTGTTTTTGTTAATACAGTATACATTCCCACTATGTACTTTTCCATTCTAATTCACTATTCTGTCTGTTCTAGCATGTTGCGGTGACTGGACTGGATGCCTGGAATCTCCTCATCGTCAACCGGCCAGCACCACATCACCATTTTAACATGATGTGCAAGTATTTACCTGTATGTCAATTATGGCACCCATTGCACTCCTGACCATCCCTGGAAGAAGGGATCCCCTACTATGCGTTTCTTCTCAAGATTTCTTACTTGCTAATTTCAAGGGAGTTTTTTCTTGCCCTTGTGGGGGCTTGGGTAAAGGGGGGTGTCATAAATATTTGGCCTGTTAAGCCCTTTGAGACTGTACTGGTGATTAAGGGCTATACAAATAAAATCGAATGAATTGAAGATCTGTTGTCGATGCAGAGCATTAATGTAATAATTGAAGTTACTCAACCTGTACTGATTTCATGTATGCATTTTGTGTATGCATTGAACATAAAATTGGGTATTGGGTCAGCATTAAGCCTCACATTGACCCGTTAATTCCAGATCAATTCGTACAGATCAATATTGTAAATAAGGAACTGTTCTTAATGTTTCATCTGGAAAAATAAAGGTTAAAAAAAACAAAAAACATTTAATCATTCATTATGCCTGTCATTCATTTACACACGCACCCTGACAGCAGTTCATGAGCAGTAAAAAGTTGCATGGGTTCAATGCCTTGCTCAGTAGTGGGAGGGAAGAGTACGTCACGTGATTTTCCACATGGATATAAAGCTGTTCGAAGCACCACCTGTTGGTGGAGTGAGGTAACGTCAGGAGCGCAAACTAAACCTGAAGCAGCAAAGCCAGAAGGAAATCGAAAGTAAAAGATAGAAGATCCTTTGATGAACAGTTGACAACAGCAGTGACCACACTGGTTATGAATAAATGAAATGTGCGTAATAATACACTTGCTGCCCATTTCCAACATCAATGGGTTTTCCCATTGGGAGATTCGTAACCCTTCGGCCATTCAACTCATGACCTGAGGAGTTTTTTTACCGCTTGAAGTCCAGGGCCATCGGTGAGGTTTACAGAGTAAACACGGGGATATGTTGTGGTGGTCTCCGGGTATAGGGCGACCTTGTCGATGGACCATCATGTAATTCTGTCTGGTCGATATTCCCAGGTTCTGTTTTGACATTCCTGACAATACTGTTCTGCATTCATCTCTCTTCATCTCTGGGGAAACACTGTAACTGCTTCTTCGGATCGACTCAAATAAACGTCAAGGACTGTCAGATTCTCTATAAAACACGACTTGGCTCCTAGTATTAGTGTTTGTTACTCTTGAAGTCATTTAATACCAGATACATACAAATATAAACAGTTTTTTTACAGAGTAAAAAATATAGGTTCAATCAGGCTTAGCTATGATATTGGTGCTCTTATGTTTTATATATATATATATATATATATATATATATATATATATATGTATATTAATACTGACAAAAACAAACATGTATGGATACAGATTTCATAGTGAAACAATAAGGCCCATCATGCAACAGTCCATTGGCTGAGTGGGACCTGGTAACTTGTGTGTCTGGTCAGTGTAACTGGTGTACAGAGGCAACAGTGTAACTGGTGATACTGGTTTAAATGGTTTAACTTGTGTAACGGGTGATACTGGTGATACTTGTGTAACTGGTGATACTGGGGTAACTGGGGTAACCGGTGGTCTCTCGTTGCTTTGGCGATGTTGTATTGGGGGGTTTGGGGGGGGTTGAAAAAATGAAGCACGTAAATCTTTTTCATTTATATATATATATATATATATATATCATATTTTTTGTATAGTTTTCTATTTTTTATATGAAATCGAAGTGTGTTATTTATAAACCTCACGACGGGATAAGACGTGTGAGGGCTGTGTGTCTCTCCAGGGGGTCCCTGGGGGCCCCTGGGGGTCTGGGCTCAGTGGGACCCCGAAGTGTACATCCAGGAGGGGTGTGGGGCCGGGCGGGCACCGCTGTTCCCCCGGCGACCCCCGTTTTCATATCTCCGCGGCGACCCCTTCGACAGACCCCCATGTGGTGAGAGATCGGTCCGGGACGGGGGGGACGGACGGGACCAGGGGACGGGGGCGGGGCTAGATGGTGCTCTCCCGGTCGGCGTCACACCGGTCCCCCATTATGACGCTGGCCGGTCGGCCGGTCGGCCCGTCCGTCCGTCCGTTGTGCTGCTGCTTGGCCTGTTTCCGTAGCGACGCCTTGCGGGCGCGTTGCACCACGCGGTAGTAGAGGGCGCACCACAGCAGGTTGGCCACCAGGTACAGCGAGTAGATCAGGCCCAGGAAGGTCATCCTGGGGACCAATCACAGCACAGCGCTCCAACAATTAAAGGGGACGTATTACACCACCAGGTGTGAGTGAGATGAGCCGTTTTGAAAATCGGCCTCTTCTGACATCACGAGTGGGCGTGTCCTCCTCGATGTGCGCTGGATCGATCAGTCTACCAGCCTACCCAGTGGACTGTAGAGGACGTTGCTCATCTAGGTGGACACACCAACTTGTGATGTCGCTAGAGGCAGCTTTTCAAAACGGCTTGTTACGGCTAATCACACTCACACCTGGTGGCATAATATGGGACCTTTACGTTTTTTTGTTTTTTTTTGCAATTGAGAGATATTTTTTAGGAAGGGGGGGAACACAGACGTTAACAGGAAGAGGGAGGGCGGGACTTGAGCAGGAAGTGGTACCTGAAGGCGTTGGCCTCGTAGAGACGGCAGGCGCCCCGCCCCCCGCAGCGCTTGCTCCCCCACTTCAGACACGTCCTGTCAATCAGCGCCCCGAAGTATATGGGAGGTGGGATCCCACCTGAAGATACACACACGCATATATAAATATACAGACAGACAGACAGACAGACAGACAGACAGACAGACAGACAGACAGACAGACAGACAGACAGACAGACAGACAGACAGACAGACAGACAGACAGACACACACACACACACACACACACACACACACACACACACACATATATACCTCTACATTAGCACACACACAGACATACACACACATGAATACACACACACACATGCATACACACACACATGAATACACACACACACACACACACACACACACACACACATATATACATATGCATTTACACCCACACAAACGCACCCACATATACATATACACACCCACAGACACACACACACACTCAGTCACACACACGGTCAGCCTGGTGGGGTTTGACTCACCCAGGGTCCGGACTATCAGGGTCTGCATACCCAGAGCCAGGGACTTGAGGTCAGGCTGGATGGACCTGGAAACACAGGACAGCTCAGTACTCTACCGGCTCCCTTTAGCGCTAGCTTTGGGCCTATCTTAGAGCTAGCTTTAGAGCTAGCTTTAGGACTAGCTTAAGGGAAAGCTTTAAGGTTGGCATTAGGGCTGCGTTAGGGATAGCGTAAGGGATAGCTTTAGGGCGATTTTAAGGGATATCTTTAGGGTTATCTTAAGGGATAGCTTTCGGGATAGTTTAGATAATCCTTCTCTCTGTGTCTCTCTCTCACCTGAGCAGGACGATGTACCCGGGCGTTCCTCCGCAGGCGGACACGAAGGCGAACAGCACGGTGAAGCCCATGTAGAACTTGAACATGTAGTCACAGTTGCTGTGCCGCGGGCACTGGCCCAGCACCACCGAGCTGTTGGCCGCCGGCCGCAGCATCTCGCCCACACAGGTGCAGTTGTGGAACACCTGAGCGGTGGAGCTTCATGTTAGTTGGGGGGAATCTAATCTGAACATCTAATCCAGGGGTCTCAAACTCGCAGCCCGGGGGCCAATTGAGGCCCGCGGGATGATATTTTGTGGCCCCCTACTTGACATCAAAGTTTAGTGTTAGTGCGGCCTGCGCGTTGTTGTCAAAAGCACATTTTTGCTGAGTGGCTTGCCACTCTTTTTTATCACTTGTGATTGGGTGACAAGATGTCCCGGTTTTGCCGGGACAGTCACAATTTTGAGTTACGTGTCCTGAGTCCCGAAAAAAGCCAAAGGACGCTAAAATGTCCTGGTTTCCACCAACCACTATGAAATGTGTTGTCAGCGATTACATAGCCAACGTGATCTAATTATAGCCCGATCATTAACTTAGATTGGGTCAGTTGTGCTCCTTTTTTTTGTGGGATACTTAATGCGGCCCAGCCTGACCCAGACTCTACCTCCAGCGGCCCCCCAGGTAAATTGAATTTGAGACCCCTGATCTAATCTGATGTCATTTGATTTGATCTCATTAAATCTAAAATGATGGGATCCGATCTAACTAAATTGAGTGCAATCTAATACGATCCGATTTAATCGAATACAATTGATCCGATAATCAGATCCTTATCCGATTTAATCTGACCCGATTTCATGGAATCCGATTGAATCGAATCGGAACCGATTTAAATATAATCTGATCCCATTTAATCGAATAACATTGACCCGATGATCTGCTCCTAATCCAACCTAATCCGGTCTGATCCAGATCTCCCCGGGCTCCGCCCTGCTCACCATCTCCTTGCCCGCCCGGGTGGAGGTCTGGCAGCCGGCCAGGCAGGGGGAGGCGTAGCTGAGGCCGCTCGAGGAGCACACTGGGTCCCAGTGCCGCAGCGAGCAGGAGCAGCCCATGTTGCACCCTGACACCATGGAGACGGGCTGGTAGGACACCGCGGGGAGCCTGGAGGGGGGAGGACACGGCCGTTACACACTGGGTGAGGAGCGGGGGGGGGGGGGGGCACCTAGTGAGGGAACGAGAGGAGGGGGGGCTATCTTTTGTTTTGTATCTTCTTATTTTCATATCTGTTAAATCTCTGAAAATGTGGCCGGTTTGGCCGGAGTCACACGCACACACGCACAGACAGACGGACAGATGGACAGACTGACAGACTGACAGACAGACGGACATACGGACAGACGGACGGACGGACGGACGGACGGACGGACAGACAGACAGACAGACAGACAGACAGACAGACAGACAGACAGACAGACAGACAGACTGACGGACAGATGGATGGACGGACATACGGACAGATGGACAGACAGACAGACAGACGGACAGACGGACAGACGGACAGACGGCCAGACGGACAGACGGACAGACAGACAGACAGACAGACACGCAAACAATAACAAGATCATTTGGTATCTCAGAATTCTGTTCGACTTTGTTTCTTGGGTCAAAATTGGGTTCAAAGCCGATTAAGATTCCAAATTGATTCTTGAATCGGTACATAGCGATGCTAATTCCAGGATCTCCACGAGACTCATTGTCTGTGGTCCACAGGCAGTGTCGCACGCTGTGATTCAAGCAGGACTCAGAACTGCACACATCCCTGGCCAGACCCACCCACCCCTGGTATTAGACCCTCAGACCCCAGACCACCCACCCCTGGTATTAGACCCTCAGACCCCCAGACCCCTCACCCCTGGTAGGAGACGGTGAGGCCGGCCACCTCTGTGTTGTCGCAGTGGATGAAGAACTGGATGAAGAGGAGGAGGAAGGAGGTGAGGGAGGTGCCCAGCGCCATGCGGGCCGCACCCACCACGCCCAGACGGAACCTCTTCAGGATCAGACCCCCTGTGATCACACCCAGGGCCACCGCCGGGAGGTTCATGCTCCCTGGGGGGGGGGGGGAGAGAGGGGGGAGAGAGGGGGGAGGGAGGGGAGAGAGGCATGAAGGGGGTGTTATAGATGGGGGGGGGGGGGGGGGGGGGGAAGGAGTAAGGGAGATATATGAAATGAAAGAGATAGATGTGTGGATGGAGAGGTCTAAATATAAAGGAGCACGCAGAGAGAGGAGAACACGGGGTCCCTTCAGGGGAGCGTGCCGCCATTCCTCTTCCAACAACAACATCATTGTTCCCCGAGGAACCTGCTGCCTCTATTGTGTTGGCTTTAGATGGTGAATGTGTTTGCGTTTCACCCATGAGGAAGATAGCGTGTATGTTTGTGTTTGTGTGTGCATATGTGTGTGTTATCGTTAAGATGGTGACTGTGCGTGTGTGTGTGTGTGTGTGTGTGTGCGTGTGTGTGTGTGTGTGTTACCTATGAGGAAGATGGCCTTGGAGGCGGACTGGCCGTGTGTGTGTGTGTGTGTGTGTGTGTGTGTGTGTGTGGTACCTATGAGGAAGATGGCCTTGGAGGCGGACTGGCCGTAGATCTGCTCCATGTATTTGGGCTTGAAGGTGATCATGCCGATGAAGCCGTTCACGGCCACCAGGGAGGTAAGGATGATGAGGGGGTACACACGGTTACTGAACAGCCTCCGCAGCGACGGCAGGAAGTCTGCAACCAGGGACAGGAAGTGGTCACCATATGGAGGATCCCCGTTTGTAATGTAGGAGTTTAGTTGCGTTTGAATCCTTTGTTTGAGTATAGAAGCTATCAGCATATATATATTTAGATTAACATTTACATTTAGGGCATTCAGCAGACGCTTTTATCCAAAGCGACTTACAATAGGTACATTTGTCAGAAGAAAGAGAAACAATATATCTGTCGGTACATTAAGGATGTTCATAGAACCAAGTGTCAAGCACTAACAAACGCTAGGTTAACCCATTCCCCGTATACAACAGAGATAGCTAGGATAAGATGCTACACAATGCTCAGTACTATTTTTGTGTGCCAGGACCTATAACATACAATAGGTGCGTACAATAAGTGCCAGGACGAACAACATACAACATGCATACATTAACTACGAGGATGTACAACATACAATAAATGCGTACATTAAGTGCCAGGATGTACGACATACAATAAGTGGGTAAGAGGGGTGGGGGAGATACATGCCATGTTTGTCTTTCTATGCTGTGTGCTGGCTCATCTATGCTAGTTTAACCTACAAGAGTAGAAGATTTTTGCATTCTCATCCTGACCTGAATCTTTTTTACGAACCCATTTGCAACTTTTTACACCAACTCATGCTGTGGTCGGAGGTCACGTCTGTATGTTCAGCGTTAATTATTGACAAAGAATGTGCAGCAGTGCAACCTTTAGCATAACAAGCTAGGGTCCCTGTGTGTGCGATGCCCAAGGTTAGGCTGCTCTGTTGGTTGTTCGGTGTGTAGGAGAAGGAAAGACTTTTGAGAGTTTGGCGGTCCATATATCAAAGTATAATATAATAATAGTTATTATATCTGAAATAATAAAAATATGCACCCATTGTATATACCTAATCGTATCATGGTACCCCTAACCCTATCAATGGGACTGGGTCCCATTAGGTTAACCAATCGCTAGGTTAACCTAGCGATTGTTAGTGCTTGGCACTTGGTTCTATGAACATCCTTAATGCACTGACAGAGATATATTGTTGTTTCTCTGTCTTCTGACATCTGTACTTCTTGTAAGTCGCTTTGGATAAAAGCGTCGTCTAAATGCCTTGAATGTAAATGTAATGTGTTTCACGCTTGCACGCTGCTCGCACGTTGGCGTGTAACTTCCTTCAGACAACATCCGTCCTGTTTGGTTCATGTTGATTCAAGCCTCTTGTTGACCCAGTGGATCTCATCCCTGAGCACAGACAGCAGCATACCTTTAGCCAACTCAGAGAAGTTGACCTCTTTCTCCTCCTCCGTCCCCGCCTTCTCCCCTGGGAGGAAGTTCTCGTGCTCAATGTTGGACCCTTTGCCGGTGCGGCTGTGCTCCTCCTCCTCCTCCTCCTCCTCCTCCTCACCCTGCTTGGCCATGGACTTGGGCAGGAAGAAGAAGGGGATGGCGGACATCAGGATGACCACGCCGGTGACCAGGAAGCCCAACCACCAGGCCCCCACCCAGCGAGAGTCCTGGTCGTTGATGGTCAAGGTGTCTGTGGGAGAGGAACCGGCCTGAGTTAGGAACCTACTCCCAGCTGGGTCCTTCTGAAACCAGTGCTGGGGGCAGGATAGTGGTCAGGGTGTTAGACTTCCAGACAGAAAGGTACTGGGTCTGAA
>NC_136951.1:14055939-14080939 GCF_949987615.1 Pollachius pollachius
ATTATATATTTTTTAGTATATACTGTATGTCATGACTTGTCTTGAACAGCGTTTCCTATGAGAAAACCACAGATTCATGTCTAGTCCAGGGTCTAATTCAGGTCTGATTCAGGGACTGATTCAGGGTCTGATTCAGGGTCTGATCCAGGGACTGATTCAGGTCTGATTCAGGGTCTGATCCAGGGACTGATTCAGGGTCTAATTCAGGTCTGATTCAGGGTCTGATTCAGGTCTGATTCAGGGTCTGATCCAGGGACTGATTCAGGGTCTGATTCAGAGTTTGATTCAGGTCTGATTCAGGGTCTGATCCAGGGACTGATTCAGGGTCTGATCCAGGGACTGATTCAGGGTCTGATTCAGGGTCTGATTCAGGGTCTGATCCAGGGACTTATTCAGGGTCTGATCCAGGAACTGATTCAGGGTCTGATTCAGGGTCTGATCCAAGTCTGATTCAGGGTCTGATTCAGGGACTGATTCAGGGTCTGATCCAGGTCTGATCCAGGTCTGATCCAGGTCTGATTCAGGGTCTGATTCAGGGTCTGATTCAGGGTCTAATACAGGGTCTGATCCAGGGTCTGATTCTCCATTCAGTAGACAGAGAAGTCGTCAGGGATTCCCAGCTAACACCACGCTTCCCTTAACTGCCCCTCAGCCCCACACCATAAATCAGTTAGCCCGTGCCTTTCTGATATTTATGGGAGAAAGGGGAAGATGTTATCAGCCGCTGATGTTAAACATTATCTTGAGATGTCCTTTGAGACTCAGCCCAGTTCTCTCTATATACCCAAACAAGTTAACCGCTCCGCAGACAGGCTTCGGAACAGAACTCCTTTCCTTCCCTAGACGTCCTTCATCCTCTCAAAACTTGTGTTTGTATTCTACTGATCATCATCTCAAAGAGGCTTAATGATGAGCCCCCTATCTGAGGTCCAAACAGTAATCATTAACCATTAATTGGGATGTAAAACGTTGCAAAGAGCGAGCGGCTGTGAGCGGCTGCCATGTCATTCCATACCGTCAGCTCTTAATGACCCAGCGACTTCCCCCCCTGACCCAACCTTGCATACCAGCTACCCATGCAGGGTTCTGAGCCTGAGACCAGTTCTGAACCAGAGACCGGGTCCTGAACCGGAGAGCCTGAGACCTGGTCCTTAGCCAGAGACCGGGTCATGAGCCAGAGACAGGGTCCCAACCCAAGACTGGGTCCCAAGTCTGAGACCGGGTCCCGACCTGAGACCGGGTCCCAAGTCTGAGACCGGGTCCCGACCTGAGACCGGGTCCCAAGTCTGAGACCGGGTCCCGACCTGAGACCGGGTCCCAAGTCTGAGACCGGGTCCCGACCTGAGACCGGGTCCCGACCTGAGACCGGGTCCTGAGCCAGAGCCCGGTTCCTGAGCCAGAGGCCGAGTCCACTGGTCTACATGAGGGCCTGAGGGGGTCTGGAGGACGGGTCTGGGGGCCGTACTGACCTTGAGCTTGGAGCAGCAGGCCTTTCGCCGTGGCTTGGTGTCCACACTCATGATGCCCTAACAGGAAATGGCCCCTAGGAGACAGGAAACGGGAGGTGTGGCGGAGCAGGACCTGCAACGAGGTGAGTGGGTTCAAAAGGTTGTGGGTTTGATCCCATTGTGTCTGCGGTCTACCTGTTGGACCTTAAGATGCCCAACACACAGCGGTTCCTAACGACATGCAACCAAATCACCGGAGCTCACTTTGGATGAGGGCGTCCACTCAATTAATGAGTAATAAAGTACGTATGTAGAGTAAGGGGTTGGAAAATAATAAATCAGAGCTTTTATTCTTTCATTTTCACTCAATACTTGATACAAATGTACTGTATTGTCTTTAAGTATATCATTGAGGTACTTATTGAGGTATTTGTAGGAGATTGTATTGTTTTACCTGACACAAAACATATGTAACTCTTGACCTCACTACATGTATTACCAACATCACAGAGTATGTAACTTATATAACTCTCCTATGGAAGTATAACAACATCACAGAGTATGTCACTTATATAACTGTCCTCTATGTATACTTAACTAAGACAAAATGTAACCATGTAATTTTACTCTGCATAACTAGCAGTAAACTAGCAGTACAATTTGTTGCATAATAAGTATGTTTTCCAGTTCCATGCTGCTTTTGTTTACCGAGATTTGATAGATATTTTAGCCAACAGGTTTTTATGAAGACACGGTCAAAATAAAGCACAAACTGATCAGTCATACAACACAACATAACACAACATAGTGTGTACAACAGATACTGCATCGTACTATACCTACAGATGTAGAAAGAAAAAAGAAAGTATGCACCGCTAAAACCAAATAAATAATTGCAGAACTTAAAAAGTAAATCAGAAGTTAAAAGTATACAGCATTAAAGAATAAAATACATAGCATTAGAAGGCTCAAGTATAAGATACGACAAAAAGGAGCATTGAAATGAATAATTTGTCATGCAGAGTGCTGGAGAGTAGCAGAGTTTTTAAAGAAAGAGTTTTAGGAGTAAAGCGTCTTAGAGAACGAGGAGCGATGATGAGGAGAGATTTCTTACCTTCTCGCACTGTGAGAGGATGGTGAGAGTGTTTCTTGGTGTTTGAGCTGGTGTGTGTGTCCTGGTGTGTGTGTTGGTGTGTGTGTGCTGGTGTGTGTGTTGGTGTGTGTGTGCTGGTGTGTGTGTGTGCAGGAGAATCAGGTTAGGACTTTGTTCAGACTCTTATCTCCCCCCCCCCTCTAGGGTTTCTGTGATGATCAGTAAACACAATAACACCCCCCTTTCTCTGTCTCTCTCTCTCTCACACACTCACTCACTCGGCCACTCACTCACTCACTACACTCCTGATTGTACACCCTCTCCTCCTCCTCCTCCTCCTCCTCCTCCTCCTCCCGGTCTGAACATCAGAAGCAGGTTCCGTCCATCCCTCCCTGAAGGAACAACAAACACCAGGGCTTCCCCCCGCTGGTTCTCCCAGGACTCGACCCCCCCCCCCCCCCCCCCACCCCCTCCCGGCCCGCCGGCCGGTCCGCACAGCCTCAAAGTCTTCCTGTTCCATTCATAGACTGCAACAATGGCCTGGGTCTGGCCCGGTCTGAGCAGAACTCTCTCTTTGTCTCCAGCTCTATCTGTATGTGTGTGTGTGTGTGTGTGTGTGTGTGTGTGTGTGTGTGTGTGTGTGTGTGTGTTTGTCCCCCTTGCACCCCTCTGACTCTCTCTCTCTCCCTCTCTCCCTTCCGGTTGGTCATTGTCTCCCTTCTCTCTCTCTCGGTCTCTCTCTTATCTGGATCACTTTCACACCCTCTCCCGTTCTCTCTGTCCCTCTTGATCAGATCAAAAATCGGTCTCTCTCATGTCTCTCCTCTCTCTCCCCCTCTCTCCGCCCCTCCCTCTCTCAGTTCATCCCCTATCCCCTCTCCCCTTCTCTCAGTTCATCCCCTATCCCCTCTCTCCTTCTCTCAGTTCATCCCCTATCCCCTCTCTCCTCTCTCCTTCTCTCAGTTCATCACCTATCCCCTCTCTCCTCTTTCCCTCTCTCAGTTCATCACCTATCCCCTCTCCCCTTCTCTCAGTTCATCCCCTATCTCCTCTCTCCTTCTCTCAGTTCATCACCTCTCCCCTCTCTTCTCTCTCCTTCTCTCAGTTCATCACCTCTCCCCTATCCCCTCTCTCCTTCTCTCAGTTCATCACCTCTCCCCTCTCTCCTTCTCTCAGTTCATCACCTATCCCCTCTCTTCTCTCTCCTTCTCTCAGTTCATCACCTCTCCCCTCTCTCCTCTCTCCTTCTCTCAGTTCATCCCCTATCCCCTCTCTCCTCTCTCCTTCTCTCAGTTCATCACCTATCACCTATCCCCTCTCTCCTTCTCTCAGTTCATCACCTCTCCCCTCTCTCCTCTCCCCACCCTCACCTCGGGGGAGTTCAACCACACGTCTGTACTTCTCTCCTGCTTTATATTTTAAGGTTTATAGTTCATTTCTATTATTTATAGTATGTACGTATATATATATATATATATATATTTATTTATTTATTTATATTTCATGTTGAACAGTGTGTGTGTGCCCGCCAGAGGAATATACAGGTGAGAAAATAAAACCAAATTCTAGATAGTGGAAGATTCTTTGTTCCTTAATGATATCAAAGTAGCGCAACGTGATAATTTTAATCTAACCATATTTCTCCCATCAATATCAGATGAGATCAAAATATATTTTTAATTTCGAAATGAAAGCAAAATAACTAAATCCTTAAATAGTTATTCTTTCTTGTAGACTGAGGCGTTTCCTCGCGACAAGATTTGACAAACTACTGCAATCACCTCCCTGTTATCTAACATCCTCATCAGTGTTGTCCTGTGATGCCATCATGGGGTCGAGTCCCGTCCTTTATTCATAGATTATCTTTTGTGTTCCAAACAACTTCCTTTATAGCCGTTAACAAAAGGTAACACATTGCTTCACACGCGCGCGCGCGCACACACACACAACCACACACACACGCACACACACACACGCACACGCACACACACACACACAGTGGTTTCTAAAATGGCCGCTAGAGGGCAGACTTGCACCACAAACACATTCATCATCATAGGTCGCATTGATTGAAGAAATATGCTTATGGTCCAAATCGATTAGGTCAACTCTATTCACTTATTACATCCACTTTATGGAAACACAAGATACTTGTGTTGTAGTTCAACAATAAGGCCAAACATAAAAGTATATTTATTTCTGCGTGTGGACAAAACAGTCAAACCCTTGACCCGTGGTGATGGACAGGTGTATTATTTCAGAGGACTTAAGTGACATACCAATTGTCCTTAATCGCTCCATTCCCAGCCAGTTGACCGTACCGGCTCACGAATCAAACCAGCGTCACATCTGCACACTTAGCATTGTGGAGCATCTTATCCTAGATATCTTTGTTGTTTACTGGAATGGGTTAACCTTGCAATTGTAAGTGCTTGACACTTGGTTATATGAACATCCTTACTGTACCGACAGAGATATATTGCTTCTCTTTCTTCTGACAAATAGAAATGTAATTAAATATAAAATATAAATGTAAATCTGCACCCGTTTAGGAACGTGGTCTACAGAAGGTCCTTCGACTGTGATGATTATGATGATGGGCCTGGTTTCCATCTGGTCTGGTTCTATTCCAGAAGTCTTCTCAGTCCCTTTGGCCGGAGACCAGGCCTAGCTTAGGAGGAACTAATCACTGGGCTACGAATTCTTAATCATTGTATGCCTTGTTTCTCTTTCAATGCTCCGTTTGATTCATGTTCATATTTCATAGAGGTGTATTTCATAGATGTTTGAGTCGTAGTTATGATGTCTTTGATTGCATGAACCTTCAGTTAATAATAGGCCTGCACTTTAGTCGCATGAAGGACCTCAAAGAATGTAGTGATCGTGACTTAAATGTCATGCATCGTGTCAAATTGAATTGTGTCTCTGTCATTTTGGATCGTCGTCGTCCTTAATAGCAATCCAAAAAACTCTCACATCTCTAATTAGTGAAGAGTTATGCAAGTGTTGACGCAATAGATGTCAATACTGTTGACATGTTTACCCATCCTAAACATGACCTGTGACCATGTGTGAAGCGAACCTCGACTCACAACAGAGACCATCATACTCCTGCCTGACGTCACGGTGACGCTCCACTACGCTCCTCCCCCTCGCACCTCCTCAGCCTCCTCCCATCTTCTCTCATCTTCGGCTCATCCTCCATCAGCTCCTCTCCACAGAGGGACTGTGGTCCACGGTTTATAACAACGCTGACCAACTACTACTTGTTTCCACTTCCGTCTCAGCGTCTGGAGGAGCCCAAATAAATACCAAAAAAAGTGAATCGGATCGCAGAGGGAGAGGAGCTGGGAGTGTTGTCATCACCAGACCCCAACTCTTTGGGAAATAGTTTTGTGTTTGTTTGTGTGTGCGTGTGAGTGTGATTTATTTTTTAAATAAGCGACTTCCAGGACCTGGTGACTCCGCGGTCCCCCTCCCCATGTCGCGCCGGGCGGGAGGCGCCTACAGCCTCCGCAGTCTGGGCGGCCTGATGGGCGACCGCCGGCGGAAGGTCCCGGACGGCGGGGAGCGGAGCCTGATCCGAGCCCCGTCCGCCGCCGCCGGCATCAACACCCAGCCCGCCTCGGCGGTCAGCAGCACGGCCGCCCAGCCCTCCACCTCCGTCGCCCAGTCCTCCACCTCCCAGTCCTCCACCTCCGCCGCCCAGTCCTCCACCTCCACCTCCCAGTCCTCCACCTCCGCCGCCCAGTCCTCCAACTCCAACTCCACTGCCGCCACCACCGGGGATTTGGAGCGGGCGGCGCGGAAGCAGTTCCAGCAGGATGTCACGCCGGGGTTCGTGTACGTGCTGGCCGTGTTCTCGGCTCTCGGCGGCTTCCTGTTCGGCTACGACGCAGGGGTGATCCCCGGGGCCATGCTGCTCCTCAAGCGGCAGATGAGCCTCTCTGCCGGGTGGCAGGAGCTGCTGGTGTCTGGCACCGTGGCGGCGGCGGCCCTGGCCGCCCTGCTGGGCGGCGTGCTGAACGGGCTGCTCGGTCGCCGGGTCTGCATCCTGCTGGCCAGCTTCTCATCCACCCTCGGCGGCGTGGTGCTGAGCGCCGCGCCGAACAAGGAGGCGCTCCTGGCTGGGAGACTCATCGTGGGAGTCGGGCTCGGTAAGGACAGGTGGTCGATCAACAGGTCGTACTGTTCGGTGTTGTGTTGAGCTAAGTGTTGTTACTTAACTACACACGTGTTGAACTCACAGCACCACGCCTCTCTGAAACGATGATTAGAGATTCAATATTTTTTTATTTGATTTATTAGATATTTTATAATAATAATAATAATAATAATAATAATAATAATATATTATATATAGCCTATTGAAAGTCCTCCTTTAACGTTCGGCCTATCCTAACGTCTGGCCGTCCTGACGCTGACACGCAGGTAAAGTTTCTAGACAACAAAATCATAATAATAATTTGTCAGTAATTGCAATCGAATATCGATGTATTTTCTTTGCTACGTCATTGGAAATAAAATATTAAAGAATACAGAGAAAAGCTCTATATATGTGGTCCTTGTGACGCAAAACTTAAATTAGTTTAATGTTGGAGGCTGACATTTAAGTTATTTATTCCACTTCCTTCCGTTGGTGGACCACCCCCTTGTCTACTTCAATTTACAATCCTCTCTCTCTCTCTCTCTCTCTCTCTCTCTCTCTCTCTCTCTCTCTCTCTCTCTCTCTCTCTCTCTCTCTCCCTCTCTCTCTTGTATTTATATGATAGCTGAATGTGTTGGCTTGGCCCTAGCGTGTGTGACCATGCTGATGTTTGTGTTCCTATAGCTAACCGACGCTCCCCGGCTGTCTCACGATGAAACACCTGGAATAAAATTCAATTCAATTGTATTTTTCTAGCCCTTATTCACAAGTACAGTCTCAAAGGGCTTAACAGGCCATATATTTATGACACCTCCCTGACCCTAGCCCCCCAGAGGACAAGAAAAAACTCCCTTCGTTAGCAAGGATGAAAACGCAAGGAGTCAAGCGGTCTGCCTGATTAAAAAACAAAAGCAGTGCCTGAAGATAGTGTGGAAAACGACGGAACAATCAAAACTTGTTTATTAGAAATAGATCGTGCAACGGTGTTAAAAATGCAAAGGCGGAACTGATATACATTGTGAAATGCAAAATCGTACTTCCACGTGATACTCCACTTCCTCCTGTAAGAATAACAGCAATTATTCTCTATTCATCACAGTGACAACCCCCCCCCCCCCCCCCCCCCCCCCTGTGGAAGGGCGGGAACCATTAATGATGTCCAACTCGTCTTCTCTCGGTTAATATTTCTCCTTCCGGGCTGACCTTCGAGAGGAATAGCGCTGCGTACGATTCTGACTCTGATAATTGGGACCAAAACAGTGCTCCGCTCCCAATTAGTGAGCAGCGATACTAACGAGGCCGGCTTGTTTCCTGCTTCGCTTAGCCTAGCCGTATTAACATGGCAGCAGGCGCCCGCTCCAATTTCCCAAAGAGCCGACCTTTCGCCGTGACACGCTGGGCTTAAGCTTGACATCACCGGACCGGTTTGTGAATGCGAATTTGTTGAGAACCTCTCGGTTCATTTTGGATTCTCAAAGGCACTGACCAGAATGCCTCTGGTCGCGATTGGATACGCTTGTCGGCAATCAGCACCAGCCGTCCGGCATGTTTTTGAAAATGCCTCAAAGACGCTCCCACAGGGGACTTCTCTGTGCAGTCATTGCTTCGTATCGACGGTTTTGATTGGCCCCAGGTCTGCTGGACATCAGTTTGAACATCAGGGGAGGCAGATACATATGTTCCCCCCCACACACACACACACACCCCTCTTACACACTTATTGTATGTTCTACATCCTGGCACTTAAAGTACGCACTTAGTGGAAGCTGGTGGTGGTGGTGGAGGCTTGTGGTGGAGGCTGTTGGTGGTGATGGAGACTGGTGGTGGTGGTGGTGGGCAGAGTTCTGCCCAGCACACTTAACCTCGCAGACTGAGATGGAAGGTCTTAAATCGACCACCTATCCGTGTACCTGCTTTTGATTGGACGCCGTCAGCTGATAGGGGTCACATAACTATAGTGTTCCGCCAGAACTAAGGACGCCGTTTTCTGAAGAGATGTAACCTGGGGTCATCTGAGGTCAGATACAAGCGACCTGTCAATCCCTTTAGTGCCCAGCCAATCAATGGAAAGCTCCCACAAACCCTGCCCCCCTCAGCCATCACGCCCGTAATGGAAGAGCACATCTGTGAAATCAGCAGCAGTACCTTCTCCACTCGTCTATTCCGCTCTCCCTCTCTCCCTGTCCCCCTCGCTCCTCCCTCTCTCTCTCCGTTCCTGGAGAGATGTCTTAGCGCTGGGATCTGTCCAGCCTGCTGAGACTAAACACAGTCAAGAGCCGCACTCTCAACGCTAATTAGCAGCAGCGCGAAGATTCCTTCACATCGTATTCATCCTTCTCCTGAGGACGCTCCTCGTCTCGCTAAGATAGACTTTGCAACACGCTTTTTACACCTATTAGGGATTAGTGATGTTTAAAAGGAACTTTGTCTACAGTTTGCGAATATCCTTGATTCGTTTTACTCAAAGGTCCCATATTATACCACCAGGTGTGAGTGTGATTAGCCGTTACAAGCCGTTTCGAAAAATCGCCGTCTTCTGACATCACAAGTGGGCGTAGATGATAGATGAGCAACGTTTGCTACAGTCCTATGGGTAGGCTGGTAGACTGATCTTTCAAGAAAACATCTAGGTGGACACGCCCACTTGTGATGTCTGAAGGGGCAGAATTTCAAAACGGCTTGTAAGAGCTCCCATTCGTACACACACGTTCATCAATTCAAACAAACATTCACCCATTCATACACACATTCACCCATTTATATACGCATTCACCCATTCATACAGCCATTCACCCATTCATATACACTTCCACTCAGTCATAAACAGCTTCTCCCATTCGTAAACATTCACCCATTCATACACACATTCACCCATTCATACACATTCACCCAGTCATACACACGTTCACCCATTCATACACACATTCATACACACATTCATCCATTCATGCACACATTTACCCAGTCATAGACCCGTTCACCCGTTCATACACTCGTTCACCCATTCATACACTCGTTCACCCAGTCATGCACACATTCACCCACTCATGCACTTATGCCCACCTCGTCGACGGCGGCGGTCCACCCACTCCATCTCCATATGAGGCTGGACGTAGCCACGAGCTAGGGTACAGGGGAGGCCGGTGTGGCCGCTGTCCCAGCCGTATCGACCCGTCTCCCCGCCGCGCTGCCACCATGCCTGGGCACGCTTAGAGGCGTCGACCCCGCTTTCCCGGTGAGCCATAACCATAGCAACAGGTAGCCACGTGGTGTTGGGGGGGGGGGGGGGGGGGGGGGGAGAGACTATTAATAGAGCCCAGATCAGGAAGCAGCTGGAACCGTCCTCTGTCTCACGGAGCGGCTTGGAGAGAGTCTTGGGATAACGCACGCATGCACACACACACACACATGCATATGCACTCACACAAACACATACAGCATATACAAACAGACACACACACACACACACACACACATGCGTGATTGCAGACACACACACACACACACACACGCATGCACATGCAACCACGTAAATGCACACACACATACGCAAACAGCATATACAAACATACAAACACACAGATGCACATGCAGACACACACGCACACACACACGCACTGATGCACACACACACACGCACATGCACCCGTACACAAACACAGCATATACACGCACGCAAACACACCGGCACAAAGCACCCAAACACACCGGCACATACGCACTTCCATGCACACACACACACAGCCATTCATATACAAACACATATGCCCGCATGTGGTTATATTGTGTGTGCATGCGTGTGTATACCTTGGCATTTGGTAACATGGAATTATACACGCTTGTATAAAATCGGTACTTACCTCTGCGTTTGTGTGCAAAACCAACAATACACACAACATGGATACGGTCAGTCAACACTGTGTGTTTACAGTGATGTTGTCGCTATCATCTCTGTCTATCGGGACACACTCCTCTCTCTATCTTCCCTCTTCTATCGGCTAGATTCTAGTGGCTAAGACCTGCTCCTTCACAAACTCTATTCACTGTCTAACCCCTACCTGCTCCTTAATGACCTGTCTCTGTATTCGCTGTCTAACCCCTACCTGCTCCTTAATGACCTGTATCTGTATTCACTGTCTAACCCCTACCTGCTCCTTAGTGACCTGTCTCTGTATTCACTGTCTAACCCCTACCTGCTCCTTAGTGACCTGTCTCTGTATTCACTGTCTAACCCCTACCTGCTCCTTAGTGACCTGTTTCTGTATTCACTGTCTAACCCCTACCTGCTCCTTAGTGACCTGTCTCTGTATTCACTGTCAAACCCCTACCTGCTCCTTAGTGACCTGTCTCTGTATTCACTGTCTAACCCCTACCTGCTCCTTAGTGACCTGTATCTGTATTCACTGTCTAACCCCTACCTGCTCCTTAGTGAGCTGTATCTGTATTCACTGTCTAACCCCTACCTGCTCCTTAGTGACCTGTCTCTGTATTCACTGTCTAACCCCTACCTGCTCCTTAGTGACCTGTATCTGTATTCACTGTCTAACCCCTACCTGCTCCTTAGTGACCTGTATCTGTATTTAATGTCTAACCCCTACCTGCTCCTTAGTGACCTGTCTCTGTAGTGACTGTCCTACCTGTTATACTGTGTGTTGTGTTAAAATGAGTTGTGTTATCCTGTGTGTTGTTCTGATGAGTTGTGTTATGATGAGTTGTGTTGTGTATTGTGTGTGAGGCGCAGCGTCAATGACTTTCCCGTCTCCCTCGTCATGTGTTGTATTGTGCTTGTTATATTTGAGCAGTATTCCCCTTGAAGGTGTGTGATTAAGTTCTGCATGCATACACCACTGAAGTGCGGATAACGAGTGCTAAGCAACCCTCAAGGGTAATGGTGCAATTAACACGGGGACCACCAGAATTACATCTCTGAAATATGTGTCCTATTGCAGTGCAATTCGCTCTCAAAATAATAACTTTGATTAGTTGTGTGACGAGGGAAATCCGAGAGACAGCGTGCAGTGTGTGTGATGAACCCCCTGCGTAGGGCTCCCGTTCGTAGAGTAACGTAGTTTACCACTGTTTCCTACAGCCAGTAGGACAGACCCAGTATGTAGCTCAGGAGTGAGAGCGGGTTGGCTGGTACCCAGAAGGTTGCTTGCGTGTCGAAGTGTCACTGAGCAAGGCACCTCCCCCTGACAGCTCCCGACGAGCCGGTTGCTGGTGTGTCAACGTGTGCATGAACGCGTGAATGCGAGGCAGTATTGTAAAGCGCTTTGAGTGGCCACTGGTAAGAAAAGCGCTCTATATATGCAGTCCATTTACCATTTACCATTTAGTAATGACCACTCCTGGTTGTCAACATGTGCTACAGCTTTCTAGAGATCGTGGCATTTTCCACCTGGATAGTTCCACACTAAATGTTACTAGGTCAATCTTGAAACTGAGATTACAGATATTACTGACAGTGTGGTGTAATGTGTTACGTTGTGTGTTATTGATAGTGTGGTGCAATGTGTTACATTGTGTATTACTGATAGTGTGGTGTAATGTTGTGTTACTGACGGCAGGGATAGTGTGGTGTAACGTTGTGTTACTGACGGTAGGGATAGTGTGGTGTAATGTGTTACGTTGTGTAACTGACAGTGTGGTGTAATGTGTTACGTTGTGTGTTACTGATAGTGTGGTGTACTGTTGTGTTACCGACGGTAGGGATAGTGTGGTGTAATGCGTTACGTTGTGTGTTACCGATAGTGTGGTGTACTGTTGTGTTACCGACGGTAGGGATAGTGCGGTGCAATGTGTACCGTTGCGTTACCGACAGTGTGGTGTAACTGGATGTGTTGTGTTACTTGTTGTGCGACGGTAGGGATCGCGTCGATGACGGTGCCGGTGTACATCGCGGAGGCGTCCCCCCCCCAGCTCCGGGGACAGCTGGTGACGGTCAACACGCTGTTCATCAGCGCGGGTCAGCTGACCGCCAGCCTTTTCGACGCCACCTTCAGCTACCTGCCGCACGACGGCTGGAGGTGAGACGCCCACGCACACGCGCGCGTACGCACAAACGCATGCACACACACGCGCTCGTGCGCACGCACACACACACGCACAGCAACAGACAAACACACACACGCACACCTACAGACAAACACACACACAGGCACACTAACAGACAAACACACACAAACGCACAGACGTGCACAAGCAAACATATGCATTACCAATACTCACCCAAATTTACAAGTGTATGTGTATATATATATATATATATATATATTAGATGTATATTAGATAACCACACACAGTGTTCATGTATGTGTGTGTGTGTGTGTGTGTGTGTGTGTGTGTGTGTGTGTGTGTGTGGGTGGGGGTGTGTGTGTGTGTGTGTGTGTGTGGGTGGGTGTGTGTGTGTGTGTCGGTCAGCCCTTATGTTGTCTGCTGATTCCTAGAATTTGGAAGTACCCTCACTTCCTGTCTTTCTTCTAAATGTCATCTCACGCATGAAATCTTTAGCTAACATTTGCAGAAACATGTTTTAAACATCTCTCCCCTCTCCTCCCTTCCTCTTCTCTTTCATGGAACACTCCTTAACATTTCTTATCTGATTTCTCTCTCTGTCTGTCTGTCTCTGTCTCTCTCTATGCCTGTCTGTCTCTCTGCCTGCCTGTTTGTCTGTCTTTCTCTGTCTGACTCCCTGTCTTTCTCTCTCTCTCTCTGTCCGTCTCTCCCTCTCTCTGCCAGTCTCTCTGTCTCTCTATCGCTCTGTCTCTGCCAGTCTCTATCTCTCACCGTCCGTCTCTCGTTACCTCTCTCTCTGTCTCTCTGTGAGACAGCAGTGTGTTTTATTTCTTTACGTGGATCATTTCTCCCCCTCTGACTGCTGATCGATTTCACACGGAGCAGTGCCGGTTTCAGATCATTGGTTTCCAACCTTTACGGGCGGAGAACAACAACTATTCTTGTGTATGAAGCTCATCGCAAATGTATCGTACATGGCATGGCCTCGCTATTCTCAGGGCCTCCACTGGCAGGCTCTTATTGGCTGGGATTAATGCGAGATAAGGAGCCATTCTTCTGGCTTAAGATGTTTTATAGCAGCGGCACGGAGACGTCCTTTACTCTGTCACTCTGCTCCTCTTTTAACCCTTCCTCCCTCTCCCTACTCCCTCGCCCCCTCCATCTCTCCTCGCACCTCCCTCCTCCCTCACTCTGCCTCCACCTCATCCTCCTCTCCCTCCACTCCCTCTCCCTCCACCCTCCTCTGCCTCCACCTCTTCTCTCTCTCTGCCCTGTATTCTCCCCCCTCCCCCCTCTCCCCTCTCCTATCTCTCTCTCCCCCTCCCCTCTCCCCTCCTCCCTCTCCTCTCATCTCTCCTCTCCCCCTCCACCCACTCCCCTCCTCTCCCCCCGTCTCCTCCCCTCTCCTCTCCCCTCTCCCCCCCTCTCCTCTCCCCTCTCCTCCCCTCTCCCCTCCCTCCCCTCCTCTCCCCCCGTCTCCTCCCCTCTCCTCCCCTCTCCCCCCCTCCCCTCCCTCCTCCAGGTACATGCTGGGTCTCTCCGCGGTGCCCGCCCTGGTCCAGTTCGTGGGCTTCCTCTTCCTGCCGGAGTCGCCGCGCTGGCTGCTGCAGCACGGCCTTACCCAGAAGGCCCGGCGGGTCCTCAGCCAGATCCGCGGCAACCAAAACATCGACGAGGAGTTCGACAGCATCAAGAGCAGCATCGAGGAGGAGGAGAAGGAGGCCGCAGGAGGTGGGGGGCAGGGCGGGGGTCTCCGTCTGTTTGTCTGTCTCTGTCCGTCACCGTTTATGGATGTCATTTAGTCAGTCCGTTCGGGTCTCCCCACCGCCTCGCTGTCTCAGACAAACAGACGGTCGCTGTTTGTCTGCCTGTTTGTCTGCCGTTTTGTCTTTCTGTTTGTCTGTTTGTCCGTTTTTTTCTGCCTGTGTCTTTGTATTCCTGTTTGTCTTTCTGTCTGTCTGCCTGTCTGTCCTTGCATCTGTCAGCTCTCCATTTGGCTATCTGAGTGTCTCTGTGTCCGTCCGTCTGTCTGTCTGTATTTCTCCAGTCCAGTTCTCTAGGGTGTGTGAGTGTTGTTGTTGTTGTTGTTGTTGTTGTTGTTGTTGTTGTTGTTGCGATATTGAACATGAACCCACAGCACCTACTATGAAAGGTATCTCAGGTGTGGTTGACTTTTTGTGCGTTTTACACAAAATGTCTGTTGGCATGTGTGTGTGTGTGTGTGTGTGTGTGTGTGTGTGTGTGCGTGTGCATGTCTTTGGGCACGTGTTCACGGGGGAAAATAAAAGAGCTCTTAGTGGCACGTTGGTTGCCATGGAAACAGTGTGTCCCCCCCCCTCCCCCCCTGTCACACACCTCGGGGTGCGATGGTGATGATGATGGTAACATTGTGAGGTGAGGTGTGCTAAGGAAGCGACCGGCGGGCTAAACAACGCTAAACAAAGCTACCGCCCTCCGTGAGCTAAACAACAATAAACAATGCAAAATCAATCTGCGTGCTAAACACTGTAGCTCCCTCCGCCTGACGGCTGGTCGAAAACAAGCGTCCACAACGCTCAGCATCACGCAGAAACAAAACGTTGCGTGTGTTCTTATCTAGCGTGTGTGTGAAGTAAAGCCCCCCCGTACAGGCCACAGCCGTCTGGAGTTTGGTGGACCTCCTGCACAAGCCCTGCCCTCGCTGACATTTGATTGGTGTTCAGGACACACAGCGTAACCTCTGTGGAAGTGCCCGTCAATAACCCAGAGGTAGCGCTGGATGATGTGGGGCAGCTCGCTGTGAGGAGGAACTCAGCGGTGGTGTATTGATGTGGTCTTACAGTGTCGCTCTGCCAACTGTTTAATTAGTGGCCGATAAAGGCTTCTGACCAACTCCAGAAACAGAAACTAAACAAATAAACCAGGAGATAAGACGCTTACGTTGCTGTGAACATTCTACATTTCATGCATAGAATAAGATTCAGAACAATGGATTCTGTGTGCTCGCTTTGAACCCAAGTTGAACCCAAAATCGTATTTGTATTGTTTTCAACGTGGTTATATGTCTTATTTGATCCTCAACACAGTGACCACCTTTTATCACTGCTACTGAAAGAGAAGACCCTAACTGAGCGAAAACAGGAGAAAAATCCTATCTATCTCTCATCTCTCGTCTCTCAAAACGCTATCTGACGCAGGTAGTGTTCTTTTCCTGACGATTCCTGAGGCCAAAGGGCCTTTCTGAGGGCCTTCTATGTCCCGCAGTGGACTGGGGCTTCCACCCTGATGCTGAGCCTCAATGTCTAAACTCATAGTATGACTTATAGTGTAACGCTACGGTGTGTGTGGATGGTGAAGCTCCGTCTGATCTTTATATCAGTTGATTTGATGTCTGCTTCCGAGTGAGGGTGAGGCTTCCCGGACACCTATAGTATAACTACGGTGTGTCGCGGATTTCATGTGCAACATCGCTTATTAAAAACGTTCACACGTTCAGTTACACAATAAAGGTATTAAAAAAGTATCACAAGGTTGTCGTGGGTTGTAACCATGGGGATGACACGCGCCCCCCCCCCCCCCCTCCCTCCCGTCCTACACTCCTCAACCCAAAGCACGATGATTTAATCTAGTAGTGCTCGGATCCCAGCTGAACCAGCGGGTTGGCCGGCTCTCTGATGTCTCCTGAACGCTCCTGAACGCTCCTCCCGTCGTTCTCCTGAACGACGGGAGGAGCGTCCTTAACGAGCTGCCTTAGCCTCAATAAGCTCTGATTGCGTCCTCCTCCTCCACCAGAGAGAGAGAGAGAGAGAGAGAGGGTGAATGGGTGATTGTGTGTTAACTGAATCCTGCTGCTGTGGCCTGCATCAGTTCAGTTTCCATCCTCATAGAGATGGTTTATTTTAATATTCAGGCGTTTATCAGACCTTTTCATCCAGAGCCACTTGCTATGACTTCAGACGCAGGTGTGAAAAGAGCCGGTCTAGGCCATCTCACTCCAGGCGGCTTGCAGGTTGTGCTGTGGATATTTTGGGATGGAAGCCGGTGAAGATGAGGATGTGGCTCCGGCCGGGGGAATGTGCTTCTTTGAGGAGCTGTTCCCTTAGAGCGAGCTGGGCTGGTGGGAGTTGGCATTTCCTAAGGTGTTGGGGCACATCTAAGATAAGTCCCTGCCGTTCCTGATGTGGAGTGTGTGTCGTTATAATCTGGTCTGGTTGTGTGAGATATGATGTCAGTTAAACGCACACTGAGACAGACCTTTTATCTGTTTTTGTTCAGCCTGTTGAAGACCTCATACGATCCTTGTCGTCAGGACGTTCGTTACGCTTAAGTTTCCCATCAGTTCATTCATTGGTTGTAGTTGGGCGAACTGTGTTAGGTTAGCTCGTTATTTGTTGTTTCTCTCTACGAATAACCTTTTGGTTAAAAGACCGATTTCTGTTTGAACATCAAGCGGTCTGCGTCGAGGCCTTGACTTTGAATTCTCCTCGCAGACATAATTACTGCAGAGATGAAGAGATGAGGCTCCACACAGTGAATTCAGTTCTGATGAATAAATGAAATATTTCCCAAAAGCAGGGATGGGGTGGGAACACGGAGACAGACAGAAGGAGACCAGGAACGCCGTGAATCAGGCGCCACACAATGGATCCAGCCCCGACACAAATTAATTTCCCTAAAGATTGGGACCCTTTTTCCATTGATATATTTTTAGAAACGAGAATTTAAAAGCAATGTTTTTAATGAGTCTCTGAGTGCTACAGCGCTGGTCCGTTAGCTGTGGTCTAGGGGGGGTAGAGTGGTCATCTTTGGGGGGAGGGGAGCTGTGTTATAGTGGACTAAATGATTGGGTACAGCACTACTCGAAGCCAGCCTAATTCACCAGGCGGGCGGATTGTTCCAGAAGGTTCTGGGTCGCAGAGTGACGGCTGATTGGCTGAGCCGAGTCGGCCCAAACAAAAGTAGTTACGAATCTTAACAGACGATTCTAACAGAGTCTAACAGATGAGTCTAACAGTCTTACATATTCTAATACATGAGTCTAACAGAGTCTAACAGAGACTAAAAGTCAGTCTAACACTCTAACAGAGTCTGACATTCAGTCTAACAGTCTAACAGAGACTAACATTCAGTCTAACAGTCTAACAGAGACTAACAGTCAGTCTAACAGTCTAACAGAGACTAACATTCAGTCTAACAGTCTAACAGAGACTAACAGTCAGTCTAACAGTCTAACAGAGACTAACAGTCAGTCTAACAGTCTAACAGAAGCCAACAACAGGCCAACAGGTCTAATGCTCTCTGTCTCTGTTTGGTTTCCTCCTCAGATCAGATCTTATTTCATGTTCATCCCTGGAGCTGTTCGCCTATAGGATAGACTGCAGCTCCATCATCTAACATCATCTACGGGGATAGATGATGGAGGAGGGAGGAAAGGTGAGGAGGGAAGAGGGGGAGGGACAATAGAGGGGAAAGGGGGAGGAAAGGGAAGATGTAGGAAACCAGAGGGGGCAGGAGGGGGGGCAGGGAGAGGAGTGAGAAGAGGAGGGCTGAGTGGAGGAGAGTGATGACAGATCTCTTGATGAGCTCTCCAGCTCTCTGTCTCGCCCACTTTCCCCCCTAACACTCTCTCTCTCTCTCTCCCCCTTTCTCCCTCCCCCTCTCTCCCCCTCTCTCCCTCTATCCCTCTATCTGTCCCTCTCTCCCCTCTCTCTCTCTCTCTCTCTCTCTCTCTCTCTCTCTCTCCCTCTCTCTCCCTCTCTCCCTCTATCTGTCCCTCTCTCCCCCTCTATCTGTCCCTCTCTCCCCCTCTATCTCTCTCTCTCTCCCCCTCTATCTCTCTCTCTCTCTCTCTCTCTCTCTCTCTCTCTCTCTCTCTCTCCCTCCCTCTCTGCCTCTCTGCCTCTCTGTCCCCGGTCCAGCGTGGGGTTTTGACTCTCTATAAGATGTGATAATTACGTTTCACGGAGTGTGAAGCAATGAAACCTTGCTCTGGTGTGAAGACTCGTTTGAAGGTGCAGACAATAACCTCTTGTTGCAAACTGGAAATAGAATTGATAATGTGTGTGTGTGTGTGTGTGTGTGTGTGTGTGTGTGTGTGTGTGTGTGTGTGTGTGTGTGTAGCCTGCACTGTTGCTATGGTAGCAGCCAATTTATTGGTGCGTTTTTTGCATTTGATTTTTGTCGTCCCTTTACACATTATGCTTTCTTTTGCTGGTTTCAGTAAAGGTGATGGACCGTGGCGGACCATGGTCAAACAATGGCTTTAATATGTATGGGCTGACCCCGGATCCCAGCTTTCATTCACTCATTCATCCATCCATCCATCCATCCTTCCACACATCCATCCATCCACCTATCAATCCATCTATTCATCCATTCTTCTACCCATCAATCCGTCCATTCATCCATTCACACATTATCCATCCATCCATCCATTCACTTATTGATCCATTTGTCCATTCATCCATTCACCCATCGATCCATCCATCGACAAGTGTGTGCGTGTGGCCACATGTGGCTGCGTGTGTGCGTGTGTGTGTGTGCGTGTGGCTGTGTGTGTGTGTGTGTGTGTGCGACTGTGTGTGTGCGTGTGACTGCGTGTGGCTGCGTGTGTGCGTGTGTGTGTGCGGCTGTGTGTGTGTGCGTGTGGCTGCGTGTGTGTGTGTGTGTGTGTGCGGCTACGTGTGTGTGCGTGTGGCTGCGTGTGTGTGTGCGTGTGGCTGCGTGTGTGTGTGTGTGTGCGGCTGCCTGTGTGCGTGTGGCTGCGTGTGTGCGTGTGGCTGCGTGTGTGTGTGCGTGTGGCTGCGTGTGTGTGTGTGTGTGTGTGTGCGGCTGCGTGTGTGCGTGTGGCTGCGTGTGTGTGTGTGTGCGTGCGGCTGCGTGTGTGTGTGCGTGTGGCTGCGTGTGTGTGTGTGTGCGTGTGGCTGCGTGTGTGTGTGTGTGCGTGCGGCTGCGTGTGTGTGCGTGTGGCTGCGTGTGTGTGTGTGTGCGTGTGGCTGCGTGTGTGTGTGTGTGCGTGCGGCTGCGTGTGTGTGTGCGTGTGTGCCTTCAGGTGCTGAGGAGAATGCTCTGGCTGTTGTGTTTGTGTCCACCTGTCGCCGGTGCGTATCCTAGCAACCATTAAAGCCACTACCCCTCATTGGCATACAGCGGACCGGGCCGCGGTCAGCGGCCCGAGGTCATTACCCAGAGAGGGCGGAGCATCGGTCCCTGAGGCCAGGATGATGGGGGGGGGGGGGGGAGGTAGGGAGGGTGAGGGAGGAGGGGGTGAGAGGATGAGCGGATGAGGAGGGGTATAGGGGGTGAGGGGAGGAAGGGGTGAGGGGATAAGGGGAGGAGGGGGGTGAGGGGATGAGAGGAGGAGGGGATGAGAGAAAATAATGAATGTTTTCGATAATTTTTTCAGACTTTCCGATTCTTTGTAGTGTACAGAATATGAACACTGAGTGAGGGGCATGTTGTCTAGTTGTTGTGTATGCCTCTCTGAAGAAGGTTGTGTATTCCTCTCGGCAGAAAGGTTCTGGGTTCGATCCCCGATGTCTTCCCCCCACCACTCCCTGCTCCGCAATGACACTTCGGCGAAAGCATCTGCTGAATGATGAAGAGTGAAACAGTATCACAGGATGAAGGATGACAGACGGAGGGGAGGTTGATGGACACGTTGTTCGCTGGATGGAATCATTCTCTCGTTAGGAGGAGCTGTCCATCAGGCCCATTGTCCCGCCTGATTAGGCCTCTTTGTTCTGTGATTGGCTGTTGTTTGATAGCCAAGCCATCTCTCTCTCTCTCTCTCTCTCTCTCTTTCTCTCTAGCTCACCCTCTCTATCTTTTTCCCTCTAAATAGCCAACCTCTTCATCTCTATCAATCTCTCTCCTCCCCTTCCCTCCATCTTCCCTATCTCTCTCTCTCTCTCCCCTCCATCCTCTCTCGTCCTCCCGCGGGAGTTCATCAGACTGGTTGGATGGTGATGACTTGCTAGCTCAGAGGAGCTCTCAACTGATTAGCTTAATAGTGGAAATAAAGCTATTCCTGGTGTTTGTGTGTGTGTGCGTGCGTGCTAAAAGGTATGTGTGCGCATGTGTGCGCCCTTCACTTTATCTCTGTTAGCTTTCATTAGATCTTCACCATTCTCTCAGTGGCTCAGGCCAGGCTGGTTTCCTATTGGCTAATCGAATAACAGGCCACTGTTGTGTTCCTCGGGGAACAACCAATTGTATTTCACCAGGTTAACACCGTGCAAATGTTGTCAGTCATACGCATCACTTCCTCCCAACTCAGCGGCTTCCGACGGCCAATGAAAACGCTGCGATTTTATGCTACGTAGGGTTGTGCATTTGAACTCGTTTAAAAAAAAGAGGACAAAATTATTAGGAATAATAACGTAATAATATGTTCCCACGCTGCGAGTAACCGGGCGATACGGCGATAAATGAGAAACGTTTGATGAAACGTATGAATCAGAACGATAAAGTTGTCTGGTGACCCACATTGGTTCACTATGCACTTCAGAATCATCGAGTGTGTGTCGCTTCATACACTGGAGTAATACCATTTGCAGTTTTTACTTTTGCACCTTGCTTGTACTTCTGTGTATTCTGTCGATGTTTGTTCACACGCGTGTGTGTTTGTGTGTGTGTTTATGTCTTTGTGTGTGTGTGTTTATATCTGTGTGTTTGTGTGTGTGTGTTTGTATATATAAATGTGTGTGTGTTTGTTTGTGTGTGTTTGTATATATAAATGTGTGTGTGTGTGTGTGTGTTTATTAATGTGTGTGTGTGTTTATTATGTGTGTTTGTGTTTGTGTGTGTATTCCAGAGGGCCCTGTGCTGTGGAGGATGCTGACCTATGTGTGTCTATATTAATGTGTGTGTGTGTGTGTGTGTGTGTGTGTATAATAATGTGTGTGTGTGTGTGTTTGTATATATTAATGTGTGTGTGTGTGTTTGTATACATTAATGTGTGTGTGAGTGTGTGTGTTTGTATATATTAATGTGTGTGTGTGTGTGTGTGTGTTTGTATATAATAATGTGTGTGTGTGTGTGTTTGTATATATTGATGTGTGTGTGTGTGTGTGTGTGTGTGTGTGTGTGTGTGTGTGTGTTCCAGAGGCCCCGGTGCTGTGGAGGATGCTGACCTATGGCCCGACGCGTCGCGCTCTGCTGGTCGGCTGCGGTCTGCAGACGTTCCAGCAGCTGTCTGGAGTCAACGCCGTCATGTGAGCTCAACCACTTAACCACGCGCACCGGCACGGGGGGGGGTCATCGAGTCCCCCCTCAGAGACCACCAACCCCCCCCCCCCCCCCCCCTGCTCGGGGCTTTGTAAACAATATTTGGATGTGTGCTGTTGCTAAGCAACCGTCAGAGGTGAGAGCCATTGATTGACTGTGTGCGTGGATGTGTGTTGGAGTGTGTGGGAGTGGAGGCAGTACGGGGGGGGGGGGGGAGGGGGGCTGTGTGTATAGGGTGTGATGATTGTGTGTGTGTGTGTGTGTTATTATGGTGTAATGTGTGTGTGTGTTGATGTATATGAAGACACTTCAGAGTTTTGACATTCAGAAGTTGTTGCCTGCTGTGTGTGTGTGTGTGTGTGTGTGTGTGTGTGTCATTGAGTCTGTGTGTGTGTATGTGTGTCATTGAGTCTGTGTGTGTGTGTGTGTGTGTGTGTGTGTGTGTGTGCGCCATTGAGTCTGTGTGTGTGTATCATTGAGTCTGTGTGTGTGTGTTTCTGGTATAAGGTGTGTGTTTGTGTGTGTGTGAGGGTTATCTTCTAGCAGGAAATGTCGGCTTATTGCGTTAATCGGCATATTGCGTATGGAATAAATATTGCTGATCATTTTGATTGATCGATTCGTATGGCAAAAAACGCTCACTTTAAGGTCTTCCGGGATCTTGTTGTTATTTCGGAAGCTATCAATTAGCCTTCTGTATTTCCTTCATTAGCTCCATCGACTAGCTGTTACCGAGCGTGAGTTATGATTCCATAAAGCCATCACCCGTTGTATTTCTGACCTCAAATCCATACAAGTTTTCCTTGTTTATCTTCTCCAACAAACACCTGCTTACATTATGTTGCGTCGGTCTGCGTCGAGGCTACGTACATACAAAGCTCTCTCACATGCTAAGCTATCACACGCTAGGCTAGCACACGCTAGGCAAGCACACACTAGGCTAACACGCTAGGCTATCACATGCTAGGCTATCACATACCAGGCTATAACATGCTAGGCTATGACATGCTAGGCTAGCAAATGCTATGCTAGTAAGTTGCATTTGAATGCATTGATTGCTGCGGTTTAACTATATGTCAACGCCACACGCAATGGGATGACTAATTCAGTGTACGGTTAATTAACTTAATTAACTTGCATGTAATTTAAGTTAATTATTCAACACACAAACAGGATCTCAGACACGAGTGACTCATGTTTCCCCGCGGCGCCCGAACTCTTCCCGGCGTCCGTATGACAGCGTTCTCGACGTGGTGAACATAGATGAAGGGTTGTGATCCAACATACCGAAGGGTTGCCGAGCAACGCTCGTGTCATGCCGCGTGAACTTTGCGTTCATCTCCCACGTCTCCTTACTCACGCGCCTCCTCCTCCTCCAACACCTCCTCCTCCCTGTTCCCTCGGGCGACTCCTCCTCCTCTCTCGCCTCCCTCCCCGTCCTTCCACCCTCTCATCAGGAGCTGTCCGTCTGTCTGTCTGCACGTATGACCTCGGTGAGGCTGTTCAGATGGCTCAGAGGAACGGAGCGATGGAGAACCAGGGAAGGAAGGAGAGTCCAGCGTCTAAGGACGAAAACACAAACATGAACGGGGAAGCCTGGGCATGAACCTCAGCCACATCCACCTTGGCGTGGTCAGCCAGTCGGCCAAACAGGCAATTAGTCATTCACTTAGTCAGTCAGTCAGTCAGTCAGTCAGTCAGTCAGTCAGTCAGTCAGTCAGTCAGTCGGCCGGTCACCTAGACAGTCACCATGCCAGTCATTCACCACTCGCCCTGACCAGTAAAAGCACCAGTCCTGACCAGTAAAAGCACCAGTCCTGACCAGTAAAAGGCACCAGTCCTGACCAGTAAAAGGCACCATAGTCCTGACCAGTAATAGACACCAGTCCTGACCAGTAAAAGGCACCAGTCTGACCAGTAAAAGGCACCAGTGCTGACCAGTAAAAGGCACCAGTGCTGACCAGTAAAAGGGCCCAGTCTGAACAGTAAAAGGCACCACAGCCTCATGAGAGCCTCCATCACCTGAGCACTTTGGGGCGCTCTAATTGGTTGGCTCAGCCGCTCCCAGAGGGGAGGGGGGAGGGGGGAGAAGGGGGACTGAGAGGTGAGACATGGTCAGCATGTGATGGAAAGAGACGGAGAGAGAGAGGGAGGGAGAGGGGAGTACCAGGAGAGAGAGGGGTGGAGGGGGGACATGAAGTCTATCATGGTATGTTATTCTCCTGTGTTCTCTGCTCTCTCATCCTCTCTCCTTGTCTCCTCCCCTCACATTATCTTCTCTCCATCTTTACCTTCTTATCTCCTCCCCCCTCGTGTCCTCCTCTCCTTACTCCCATCTCCCCAAAAGCTGTTTGTGTGTACTCGTTGGTGTGTGTGTGTGTGTGTTTTGCCTTGGCGACAGGTAAATACTACCTGTCAGAAGTGTCAGCCGTGTACAAAGACTAATATGTGCCGAGTTCCAAAAATCTCTCTCTGCCTGTGATCCGACCAGCCGTTGCCAGGGCAACCGGGCTTGTCATCTGCTGTGATTTTGACGGACAGAGCCGACAACAGACTCTCTCTCTCTCTCTCTCTCTCTCTCTCTCTCTCTCTCTCGCCCGCTCTGACCTGCTAGTGTTTGCGGACGCTAGCATAAGTGTGAACAGAAGGTTCTTTTCAAATGTTTCATTTTATTAACAATTTAAATAAGGAAATGGCATTTTGGTGGTGATTGGTGAGAAGGTGATTGTGTATGCGGTTAAGGTTTGTGTTACTGCTGCTTCCTGTCTGTAAATCCTCACACAACCTGGACAGGAATATATAAAATGCATGTATGATGTAAAAGTGGAGTGTAGGGATGTGCCAAGCGACTGAATCCCCGGACGTTTTAACATAAGTGTCTTAAACGATTAGGACTAGGTAAGAAAAAGAGTCAAAAATTGGCTTGCTTTTTGACCATTGCACATTATCATGCAAAACATGAAAACAACTCCTGAAAGCAATATCCTGCTGCTGTAAAAAAAAATCATCAGGATAACTACAATAACACAACGATGACAATTACTGATGTCATTTAACAGTTGAATTATCCAACAAAGTGGTACTACTTAC
>NC_136951.1:14085939-14130939 GCF_949987615.1 Pollachius pollachius
AACACGGTGGTCCTGTTTGCATCGCTTTGCATTCGATTTCTAGTTTTTGTTTAGATGCTCCGCTTAATCCGTCTCTATTGATACCTCTATATCTTTGCTCTACTTCCCTGTATCTGTATCCAATGTTGACCCAGGTCCTTGTCAGATGTTAGACAGACCTACCGACCGATAACGCTGGTGGGATCCACTCCAAAACATGTTGTCCATGACCTTTACTTCAGGTGGAAATGAATTCGTCCACTCTCGCTGTGTCCTGGCGTCGGATGGCTGTGCTGTTGGTTTACGCCCGATGAGGCCCACTGGCTGAAGGGGGTCACCTGGATAACCTCACGGTAATGAAAGGAGTGAGGGGCCCTTGATGGAGGAACGGCGGGAGGGGCTACAGAGAAACAGCCACCTCAGTTCCCCCCCGTTCCGAGAACGGTAGAGAAGAGGGCTTTTAGCTCAACTTGACCTCCATGAGGGCAGCCATCTTGGCTCTGGGAGGCTGAGAGCTTCGTGCTCCCTGGAAGGGACAGTGTTCAACTGGAAAATTCTGCAATAAAACCAAGAAGTTCCAGGTGGAGAGTTCTCAGAAGGATGGGGGCAGATGTTATCCCCATGGCTACGACCCACGGCAACTTTGTTATGCTTTTAGGGTGAGAGCAGTTACATATAGAGATATGATTTAGATAGAGTTGATATCTTATTTCACTTCATCAAAGGTGAGATGGAGAGGGAGAGACAGATGGAGGGATAGAGGATGTAACATAACTGAATAGCGTTATTTATTTGTGTATTAATTCAATCTTTAATTAGTGTCCCTGAGTCTCCTTTGTTTGCTTTCTTATTCTCAGTGTTATTGCTGCGCACGCGTGGGTGTGTGTGTGTGTGTGTGTGTGTGTGTGTGTGTGTGTGTGTGTGTGTGTGTGTGTGTGTGTGTGCGCGTGTGTTTGCGTGTGTGTGTGTTTGTATTAACGTAATTAAAAAACACCATATTGTTACAATTGGTCAAAGGACTCAAGAGGTTTGATGCTACCGCTACAGCTAGCAAGCTAGTGTTTTGAGGGCATGGCTTTTCTTTCTACTGCTCTATAGATCTATCCATCTCAGTGATCATCAGAGGTGTATTTTGAGGGTTGGATTCATGCAGATCTATGCATCTATCCGTCTATGTATCTATATATCGACCTCATTCCACAGCTCTATAGATCTGTATGTCTACCTCTTTCTGCAGCTCTATAGATCTATCCATCTCAGTGGTCTTCAGTGGTGTATTTTTAGGTGTGGATTCAGGCAGGTGTTGATGGGTGTTTGCCTGTGGGTGTGATGTGCGGTAGTTTGAGGACCGGGGGGGATCCAGGGGAGGACTATCTATAGCTTCTATATAGACGGTGCTGAGCTCTAAAGCATGCCTGCAGTCATCCCTCACTGAACAAACGCTGGATCAAATATGGGCAATCAGAACACATTTTGAAAAAACAATTTAAATCTCACCAGTCTTGTATGGTAAATGTTGACAGTTATGTCTTGAATATGCTTTGAATATATTTGGTTAAGCAACATTCATTTAGTTCTATATATCTTTTGGAAAGGTATTTTAGAATAGATAAGGATCTTTAAATGGTTAATGTGTGCATCTATATATTTTATAGCTATTAAAAATACAAAATGAACAAGGATTATATGTTTAACTTGAACGTTTCTTATGGATTGAGGTGATCTGGGACTAGATTGGGGTGGTATGTGTTCAACAAATGGTTGCGTATCAGTTCTCAGTTGGTTTTAGTGCTGGAAATGACTCCTGAGAGCAGTGATGAGTTACATAAGAGTCCTCGTCCATGAATACACCGGGCGTGTTTAAAGCCCAAAGCAGCGGAGCCTGAATTCTGGTTCATATCTGTAGCACGACAAGAAAATAATCTGAATCCTATTGTTTGGGTAGAGGAGGCCACAGAGACTGGATGAACGTAGCAGTGGATAGATGAACCTCAGAGACTAGAGCATAGCAACGCTGTGGTTCCTGCTCAGGTCTCAAGAGACTCTAGAAACACAACTTTGAAACCATTATTTTGTGTCTTTCCCTTTGATCTAATATTTACACTGAGAGAGAGAGAAAGTGTCTCGGCATGTGTGTGGGTTTGGTGTTTGCGCGCGTACCCATGTGTGTGTTATTGTGTGTGTGCGCAGCCATGTGTGTGTAATTGAGCGTGTGCGCACGTGCATGTGAGTGTCATTATGTGTGTGTGAGTACCCATGTGTGTGTGTCATTGTGTGTGTGTGTGTGTGTGTGCGTATACCCATGTGTGTGTGTGTGTGTGTGTGTGTGTGTGTGTGTGTGTGTGTGTGTGTGTGTGTGTTTGGCGGGTATAAACAATGGGCGCCTCTGGGATTTGTTATATATGTGGATCTACGCTGAAATGCTGCCTGAATGTGAACATAACAAGTCTCTCCTGGTCCTTGCCTCTTTGGCCAAATTTTGCATGGCTGGTCACTCTACAGGTGGGAGGGGGTCTTTGAGGGGGGGCCTGTGTGTGTGTTGGGGGGTGGGGGGCCTCATCAGCATGCCTGCCGTCTGTTGTCCCCGCTCACCACTGATGTGCACGTGTGTGTGGAGCACGCGTGTGTGTGACCATGCGTGTGTGTGGACACGCGTGGGTCTGCATGTGTGTGTGTGGGCACACATGTTTGCGTGCACGTGTGTGTGTGTGTGTGGGCATGTGTGATGGGGGTCTGGAGGTGATGTTGATGAACATTAATCCAGGGAACTGGGGAGCTGAGGATTCTGGGAGAGCGGTGTAATTACAGCGCCCCAGAGAGGCCCTGCGGGGGCGGGCTATTTCTGCTTGATTGGCTAATTAGCCAATGAGAGGTCGGCATTTAAAGGGGCGGCGGTTGTAGTGGCCGTGCTGCTGTAATTAAAGGTGCAGGAGACCGGTTTAAAGTGTTGTTCTCGCCCGCCTCTCTCCTCCATTTTGAATAACGCGTACCCCATTAGGGAGGAGGTGTACAATTCAACTCAACATTTCTAAATGGTTGATTAAAGCTAGGGTATGCAGTTAGGAGAAACAAGCCACAGTAAGTGGCTTGTTCAGTTGGATCTTTAAGTATCCAACTGAAAACATCCCAGCCCTCCAAAGCCACGTCCCCAAAAACACAGGACTAGCTCGCTAGCTTTAGCGGTAGCTAATAGCCGAGCACCTAGCATCAAAGCTCTTGAGTCCGATGGGCAGTTGTAACAATATGTATTCCAAGCCTCCACAATGTCTTAGCTGGTGACGTTAGCTGAAGGTATGACCGGTCGCCTAGCAAGTAGATGGTTGTTGGTTCCAACCCTGATCTCGGTTCACCTTTCCCCCCACTAACTTGGCAAGACAGCGGAGGGGTAAGAATGTTTGATTCCCAGCTGGAAGGTTTTGGGTTTGACCCCCAATGTATGCTATCTCCCACTGAATGAATGGATCTAACCAGTCCTAATCTGTCTGTCTTTCTACCTGTCTGTCTGTCTGTCTGCCCGTCTGTCCGTCCCGCCCTCCAGGTACTACAGCGCCACCATCCTCCAGATGTCCGGTATCCGTGACGACCGGATGGCCATCTGGCTGTCCTGGCTGACAGCGCTCACCAACTTCCTGTTCACGCTGCTGGGGGTGTGGCTAGTGGAGCGTGTGGGCCGCAGGAAGCTGACCCTGGGAAGCCTGATGGGTGAGACGCACGCCATGGGTCAGAGATAGCTGACTCCAAGTCCAGCCACAGAGACCACTATAAGATCTGTGTTCGGCATAGCCAACATGATTTAGCTTTTCTTTAGATATGTATGCATAGATTCATTATCTATTAATTAAATATACTTTTGTCTGTATTTTTTTATTGATTTATTCATTTATGCTGACAAATGAATCCAACATTTTTGTTTTTGATTGGATTTTGATTTTTGATGTACAGCGACTAAGAAATCCACCTTTTGAGCTGCAGGTCTTGCTGGTTGAGTGCCAGTGACAGCTCAGTGCTGAGTGACAGCTCAGTGCTGAGTGACAGCTCAGTGCTCGTTACCGGGGACAACTCTGACCGTCTGATGCACAGAGGAGTGATCTGTAGCACAGAGGAATGATCTGTAACACAGAGGAGTGATCTGTAGCACCGAGGAATGATCTGTAACACAGAGGAGTGATCTGTAGAACAAAGGAGTGATCTCAGGCACAGCACAGAGGAGTGATCTGTAGAACAAAGGAGTGATCTGAGGCACAGAGGAGTGATCTGTAACACAGAGGAGTGATCTGTAGAACAAAGGAGTGATCTGAGGCACAGAGGAGTGATCTGTAACACAGAGGAATGATCTGTAGAACAAAGGAGTGATCTGAGGCACCGAGGAGTGATCTGTAACACAGAGGAATGATCTGAGGCAGGTTCTGTCTCGGGTTAGATAGTAAGTAGCTAATGTTCTGTATAGGGTTGGATAGTAAATGGATGAGGTTCTGTCGAGGGTAAGATAGTAAACAGCTGAGGTTCTGTGTGGGGTTAGATAGTAAATGGCTGGGGTTCGGTCTGGGGTTAGATATTAAATGGGGTTCTGTGTCGTTGGACAGGAACGTGCGTGAGCTTGGTTCTGCTGGCGGTCGGCTTCCTCCTCTCTGCCCAGCACACACCCCCCGTGACCTTTCACCCCTCCGACCCCGCCCTGGCCAACTCCACCTGCATCAAATACCAGTGAGTAGAGTTCGCCACTGCAGGAAGTGCCCTGTCTGCACTTCCTGCCTGATGTCTGCTCTTCCTGTCTGTTGTCTCTACTTTGTGTCAGTTGTCTGTACTTCCTGTCTGTTTACTGCTCTTCCTGTCACAACAGAACAGTGGATATAGAGTGCACTCTTTTTATCAGTATCCAAATCTAATATGCATTTAAATAAAGACTCTTAATTCAAATTGCTACTCGGACTGAGAGCAGGAGGTTCTGGGCATTTCTCTGGATGATGCCTGGCTGCATGTCGAGATGTGACGCAGTTTGAAAATGACAGTTGACAGCTGCTAGCCGCTAGCGCTATCGGGGATGAAGGGTATCTAACAGACTCTGAAGCTGTTCTTAGATATAGTTGCAGCAGCTGGTACAAGTGACGAATCATGTTGTTACTTTGAGCCGATTAAGGAGATACAGCCCAACCTAGAAGGAGGCGCAGGAGAGGAGTTAATGTTATCCGACTCCGAGCTACATCGCCGCTATGAGCTACGCTGGAGGGGTGTACGCCTGTGGGCGTGAGTGTTTTTTGAGATAGCATGCTAACACCCGCTAGCATGCTAACAGCCGCTAGCATGCTAAAGGCCGCTAGCATGTGGCTCGCTGTCTTCCTTGACATCACATCGACTGCCAATAGAGGTCATGCCTTACATTTTAATATATTTATGTATATATATATACATATTTATAAATATGTGTGTATATAGGTTGATATTTGTATTACAATGCAACGCACCATTAACATAGGAATATAGGATTGGCATAAAATTGAATTCATAATCTTCTGCGTGATACATTTAAATTAAATGTACAATGATGTTATTTAAAGACATTAGGCTACCCATGGCGGGCATTGAAGGCTTACACACTTTAATTATAATGACTTTATGTTAGCTGTTACAGATGAAGTGACAGATCTTAGAATATCTTTAGGGTGATTTATTCCTTCAATTCCCCGATGGTTGATGACAGTAAAGAACAGAACAGGGTTGTTTTGTGCTCTGCTGACTGACTGATTGATTAAATGACTGAATGAGTGATTTGCTGGTTGGCTGTTGGTTGAGTGTATTGATCGAGCGCACAGACAAACCATCTAATACCAGCAGAGCTGTTCTGTCATGGAGGACAACAGAACAACATGCCCTCTCTGTCTCTCTCTTTCTCTCTCGTTCGCTCGCACACACACACACGCAGGCACGCACGCACGCACGCACGCGCGCGCACACACACACACACACACACACACACACACAATTAGTGACTCACATCTCTTCCTGTTTTCAAAACAGCACGATTAAAACTCAATCACTGCCTGTCCGTCTGTTTGCCTGTCTCTCTGTCTGTCTGTCTGTCTACCTGCCTGTCTGTCTGTCTGTCTACAGGGTGTGTGAGCAGTGCATGCTGGACCCCGGCTGTGGCTTCTGTTACCGTGACAACAGCTCGGTATCTCAGGAGGAGGCGCCCTTCGCCTCCTCCTGCGTTCCGGTCAACATGGCGTCCACCGAGCGAGCTGCGTGGGGCAGGTGAGTCCCATGGTGGGGGCGGAGTCAGGGCAGGCGAGTCACATGTTGGGGGCGGAGTCAGGGCAGTTGAGTCACATGGTGGGGGCGGAGTCAGGGCAGGTGAGTCACATGATTGGGGCGGAGTCAGGACAGGTGAGTAACATCGGGGGGAGGAGTCAGGGCAGGTGAGTTACATGGTGGAGGGGTTGAGTAAAGGCAAATTTATACTTTCCACGTGTGTGAGGATCAATAATCCGCAAAAATCTACTATGGACACTCCCTAAACCCCTCCCACTCTTCCATACCCCCTCCCACTTAGACTAAACCCCTCCCACTCCCACTAAACCCCTCCCGTGCTCCCAAACAACCTCCCACTCACACTAAACCCCTCCCACTCTCCCAAACCCACTCCCGCTCACACTAACCCCCCCCTCGACTCTCCCAAAACCCCTCCAATTCACACTAAGCCCCTCCCACTCTCCCAAAAACCCTCCCACTCACACAGCCAAGCTGCAGTCGTTCACTTCACACGGTTCACAGGCAGTTTAGTGGACAGTGTCATTGAATTACAGCCTAATAACTAAGAGGGGCACAATCTTACTTGATGCGACTTGATTTAGTCTAGACCCACTTTATGCCAGTTTATATTACCCTAAAGACTACATCTTTAAGATTAATCACATTTGACCTGAATCTATTCGGCTGTAGCTGTGGGTGTGTTCTGCCCCCAGGTGCTCTAACTCCAGCCAGGGCAGAGAGCAGACCTACTGGGCGTTCAACTACTGCCCCACGCCCTACTCCTGGCTGGTGCTGCTGGGGCTTCTGCTCTACCTGGCCGCTTTCGCCCCTGGTGGGTCTACACATACACCCGGAGACACCCATACACACAGAGCTGCAGACACACCTGAAGAAACAGCCGAAGAAACATACACACACCTGAAGAGACACACACACACACCTGAAGAGACACACAAACACACACACACACACCTTGAGACACACACACACCTGAAGAGACACACACACACACACACACACCTTAAGAGACACACACACACACACCTGAAGAGCCACACACACACACACACACACCTTGAGACACACACACACATCTTAAGAGACACAAACACATACACACACACATCTGCAGACACGCACACACCTAAAGACACACCTGCAGACACACACTCCCACACACCTGGAGACAGACAAGCAACTGCACACACAAACCTGCAGACACACATAAACAAACGCATGCACACACACACATACACACACACTGGCACACACGCACACACATACCTGTAGACACACACACACACACACACACACACACACTAGGACAACGTGCACATGCACAGTGTCGTTTTTGTGATCCTTTCACCCCTTCTCTCTCTCTCTCCCCCTCCGTCCCCCCCCTAGGCATGGGCCCGATGCCCTGGACCATAAACTCAGAGATCTACCCCCTGTGGGCGCGGGGCGCGGGCAACGCCTGCTCGGCCGGGGTCAACTGGTCCTTCAACTTCCTGGTGTCCCTCACCTTCCTGCACACCTCCCAGCTCCTCACCTACTACGGTATGGCAGGACTCCATCTCCCAGAATGCACTGGGATCGGGGACATGTTGCTGACAGTCCAGGGGTCTGCCGGTTAACCCTCAGGGTGGAACCAGAACTACATTTCCCATGATGCAGTAGAATAGGTTACATATTGGATTATCAAGGCAACATGGGGGGGGATTCTAGATGCGTTCTCGACCCAAAACTTTATTTAGTTATTAATAACAACTTTGAGAAATGCTTATGAAGGTCTTTAAGGTTGTTTTTACAGTTTCGTCCAAAGAGAGAGAGAGAGAGAGAGAGAACTAGAGAGAGAGATAGAGGGAGAGAGGGGGAGATATATCCCATATCCATTGCATTTAATCCAAACAAAGCCGTTTTGTCAAATTATTTCCACGCTATGTTCCCCAGCTGAGCTGAGAGCGTTCCCTGCTGCTCACCAGTGGCTGAAGGGTGTTTAACGCCGTGTGCCCCGAGGAGACGGCAGTAGGAGGGGAGGTCGCGGGGTGTAAGGTGGTAATATGCTAATTAAGCCCCTGACACGTTACATTTATGGCGGGAGGGAGAGTAATGGAGAGGGAGAGAGAGAGAGAGAGAGAGAGACATAATTCATCTCCTGTGTGTCTGTATTAAGTCCAGTCCTCCTCCCCTGTGTGTGTGTGTGTTGGATTGTTTGTGCCCGTGTGTGTGTGTGTGCGTGTGTGTGTGTGTGTGTGTGTGTGTGTGTGTGTGTGTGCGTTGTTGTGTCTGTGTGTGTGTGTGCGTTGAATTGGTTGTGCGTGTGTGTGTGTGTGTGCGTGGTTGTGAGAGTCTCAGCCTCCTGTCAGAGGGTTACAGTAGAGTCTACAGCAGAGTGACAGCCTCCTGTTAGTGGTTTACAGTAGAGTCTCAGCCTCCTGTCAGTGGGTTACAGTAGAGTCTCAGTAGAGTCTCAGCCTCCTGTCAGTGGGTTACAGTAGAGTCTAAAGTAGAGAATCAGCCTCCTGTCAGAGGGTGACAGTAGAGTGTCAGCCTCCTGTCAGAGGGTTACAGTAGAGTCTCAGCCTCCTGTCAGTGGGTTACAGTAGAGTCTCAGCCTCCTGTCAGAGGGTTACAGTAGAGTCTACAGTAGAGTGACAGCCTCCTGTCAGTGGGTAACAGTACAGTCTCAGCCTCCTGTCAGTGGGTTGCAGTAGAGTCTACAGTAGAGTCTCAGCCTCCTGTCAGTGGGTTACAGTAGAGTCTCAGCCTCCTGTCAGTAGGTTACAGTAGAGTCTCAGCCTCCTGTCAGAGGGTTACAGTAGAGTCTACAGTAGAGTTTCAGCCTCCTGTCAGTGGGTTACAGTAGAGTCTACAGTAGTCTCAGCCTCCTGTCAGTGGGTTACAGTAGAGTCTCAGCCTCCTGTCAGTGGGTTACAGTAGAGTCTCAGTAGAGCCTCCTGATGAATCACCAGGAGCTGCAGGTGCTGTCTGCCTCTGCTTGTGTCTGCCAACGCACATAAAACACAATGAATAATGAATCAGGCCCAACACCAACACCGTCGTTAGGCTGGCTCTTCAGCATCACTGTTTGGTTAATGCAGAACAAGCGGCCGTTTGAATGGATTATTAGTTCTTATTCCATCTTTAACAAACTTTTGCTATTGACATTAAGGTTACAATATCCCACCCACCCTTTTCTCTCTCTCCCCCTCTCTCTCTATCTCCCTCTCTCTCCTCCCTTCTTCTCTATCACTCTCTCTCTCTGTCTCTCTATCACTCTCTCCCTCTTTCTCTCTCTCTGTCTCCCCTCTCTCCCCTTCCTTCCTCTCTATCACTCTCTCTCTGTACCATTCTCTCTCTCTCCGCCTCTCCCTCTCCCCCCCTCTCCTTCCCCCTCCCTCTCCCCAGGGGCCTTTTTCCTGTACGCCGGCGCGGCCTCGCTGGGCGTGGTCTTCGTGTACGCCGTCCTCCCGGAGACGAAGGGCCGGCGGCTGGAGGAGGTGGAGGGCCTGTTCGAGGGCCGCCTCTGCTCCTGCGGGGCCACCGAGTCGGACGAGGGCCGGCAGGTGGAGTACATCCGAGTCAAGGGGTCAAACTACCACCTGTCGGACAACGAGACGTCGGACGTGGACTAGGCGGCGGCGCTGGTTTGTTTTCTATGGCGAGGAGGAGGAGTTTGGTGTCTGCTTCCGTCCACCACGTGTTCATCTGTGTTCTTTTTATTTAGCAGCAAGAGAGAGAAAACAGCGAGGGAGGGAAGGGGAAGAGAGGGAGAGAGAGAGAGAGAGAGAATGTGTAAACACTGAGGGAGGGAGATGGAGAGAGGTGGAGAGGGAGAGAGAGAGGAAAAGAGAACGAGAGAGGGAGAGGGTGATAAAGAAAGAGAGAGAAAAAGAGCGAGAGTGTAAACAGAGAGGGAGGGAGGGAGAGGGAGAGAGGGAGGAAAAGAGTGAGAGAGGGAGGGAAAGAGAGAGAGAAAGAGCAAGAGAGTGTAAACAGGGAGGGGAAGAGAGGGGGAGAGAGAGGGGAGATGGATGGAGGGTGAGACCGAGAGAGAGAGAGAGAGAGAGGACAGACAGAGAGACGCATACCGACTCACACGGGACAGATCCTGTTTTGTTGGGTTGCAGAGTATTACCCTACGGCGCGGTTTTAATCAAGGGGCCGTGATTCCACAGACGAATAACCTCCTCAAAGGAGCTATATCTTTGTCGCGATAAGTCACCACTATAAAAGATTAATGTTTGTTGACGTGGTTCGTGTGAGGCGTTCATGACCCCGAGCTCACGACCGTGTGTGGAGCAGCCAGATGTTGATGCTGCACAGATCGTCCATCCATTGGATCAAGTCGACTCTAAATATACCGATTAAATAAAATACTCTGCGTTAAATAAAATAAAGCTGGACTCTGATTCCGAGAGGGCACACTGGTGGCGTTTTCCATTGCGCTATACTGGTTCGGCTCAGACCAGTTCGGCTGGGATTTGCATCTCCATTGCCACCGGGCTCCCCGCTTGAAGGTAACTGAACTTCAACTGAAGACGCGCTGATCTTGAGTCGATGGCACAACAACACTCACACTTATTGTAGCCTACCAGTCTTATACTAAAGCTAACCGTGACATTGTATCGCTTTGTTTAGCACACATTCCTTCTTACTCTCAGTAGCATATCAGCGCCGATTTGTTTCAGATTAGTCTTTTTTACACATTGTTTCACACTTATTTCCTCAAATGTGACACTTGATATGAGAAAAAAAAACGCATTGAATAACAATTTCAGCAATCGCATAGTGTGAACTGCTGTCCAACGTCCAAGAATAATAGTCCTATTTCAACAAGCTATTTTGTTTTTGCATCAGAATATCATCCAACTCACATCACCGTGGTTTACTATCTCTCAAACCTTCATTACTCTTGAATCAGGCTTATATAATTACGATCGAATAAAGAATCAAGGTGTTGAGAAGTCTATCCGTACTCTGCGTGCGTGGCGGTGTGTTCCAGACACGAGGACCCCCAGTTTATTGTATTTTTAAAGGTCTTTATTCCTATCGATTTGAAATACAATTTCTCGCGCTGAGCTGCAACCAGGGCTCGCTGTGGCCCGCCCTCGGAGAAGGCCCATCTCGGGTACGGTACGGTACGGCACAGCCCGGTACGGTACAGTACCGCCCTTTTAAACCGGTCGAGGAAACGCAAACCAGCGCGTCACGGAAAACGTCCTAGGGTACAGACGTCACATGTGTATTAGTGTGATTAAAGCATGTGCATATTATGGCCTGTTGGTGTTTGTTTACCAAAATGTACATTAAACCCTTCTCTGTCCTCCCTCTCTCTGAAAACACTTTGGGCTGAAGCAACGGACACCAAATGAAAGAGACCAGGGTTATCTGTCAGTATGTGGCGGGAGATAATGAGGTGAATTAACCACATGTGGGGAGATTAGTAAACACAGCAGTCCCATATTTATAGACAGAAATGTAAGTTGTTGATATGCTAACTGATGTTGAATAACAGTGCCGTTTCGCTTTAACAAATCAATATTGATTTTACCAGTCTTTGTAGCACTTCACAGGAATTAACTTATGCTTGAGATTGATTAATCAATCGTTGGGTTGATTGATCATTGACTGACTGCAGTCGTCAAGGAATGATTGATTTCAGATGTTTGTACCTTTTAAGAAGTATCACAGGTTAGGGAATACAATATATATATTATATTATACTATATAATTTAATTGACATTATATACGATTGTTTATATAATATGGTTGTTGTGATCTGATAGGTAGAGAAGGTAGATGGATATGAAGTGAAGCTGTGTTTTTCCAATATTTTGCCTTCTTGTTTGAATGTGACCATGTTAGTGCCTGTGTATCGTACAAAGTTAACACATGTTACTCTGCTGTTTACCGAGGACGACTGACAGTTCAGCCCGACCGGCAACCAGACCTTCACTCAGAGTCCCGCCCACAGAAATGCACAAACGCTCGTGTTTGACCACATTGTGTTCTTTAGATCAACATCGTTCATGTATGTACAGATTTCTAGCATAACAAGTGATGAAATTTTATTTTTATATTATCGTTTCACATGTTGTTTTATTCAGTTATTGTATTCCGGGGCCTCCTGTACAAACGACACAGCCAATGATTTACGGTATCGTCGCTCCTGAAGGTTGCGTAATAGCCTAGCGTAATTTGCGGTGTTGTTTTGTAGCGTAAAACCGTGACCTTAATAAGCTAAATACATTGTTTGGTGTAGTAAACACTATTTGAGAATGGAAATAAGGTTAGCTTTGCTGAAGGTCTGTGCTTTCATGTTGTAAGATGCATTTTGCCAGAAACAAAAGAAGAGGAACAATCGTCCGAACTGTGCAGAAGATCGGATTTCAGACATTTGTATTTTGAGAGGATTTTCAAAGAAGTATTACCTTGACATTTTAAACTGTAGTTTGATTGTTAATATTTCTTTTAAATTCAGTTTATTTACTTTACGGTCACTTATTAACGATTTTCTGTCCACCACTGGACATAACATCAGTTTTCATGATATATAAAATTGAGTAAAATTAAAGTCACAAAAGGGACATTTCAAAATGTCAAGGTATTCTTTTGAAAAGTATTTTGATTAAACAGCAACCGACTAGTTTTATATGGAGAGTGGTTTAGTTTTGAGACTCACTTTAATGTCACACCAACACGGCTTTGCATTGGAGGTTAGATTGGATATACGTTATCGTTACTTTAAGTGTCCGAACTTGGACCTACTCCGATTCTGTCTTGTGTTGGCTTCAGTTAGCGCTTTTCTAAATATGTGTGTGTGTGTGTGTGTGTGTGTGTGTGCGTGTGTGTGTGTTCATAGTGGCCATTTTGTTTTTCTATGTAAAACAAACGTGGTTCTACAGTTTATGAGTTTTCATAGACAAATATGTTGTTGTATAGTATATTTGATTCTTGTTCAAGTTTTTGCTATTGTTTATAGTATACAAAACGTAATATATATTCATGGACACACTTGAATAAATATATGAGGAAATAAATAAACTTTAAATAAACAACCCAAAATGATGCAGTTTTATTTGACTTACTGCATGAAGAACGACAAACACATGAACCGTGAACCCTGTTTGAAAAGTAACGGAGAGCTTGTTTCAGCATGTGGGCGAACAGACCTGTAAACAAAGCCCTCTTCACCTGGTCCTCACTCCTCCCTCTGCCTCTGCCTTAACATGAGCAGGATGTCAGCGATCTCCTGCAGGGTCTCCACCTCCTCCGACCTCTCCAGCACCTTCCCACAGGTCACCTCCTTCACTGGAGGAGCAACACAGGCTGGCCTCCCTCCGGCTCCTCCTGCTTCTCTTCCATCTCTTCCTGCTCCCTCTCCCCCTACTCCTGCTTCTCTTCCTCCTCCACCCCCACCTCCAACTTCTCTTCCTCTTCCTCCTCCTCCTCCTTCTCCTCCTGCTCCTTCGCCTGCTCCTCCTCCTCCTCTGAGCTTCGGTCCTCTCTCTGTAAGAAGACCAGACAACATGGCCGTTCATAGTGGACAGAACAGAGAGGAGGTTCTTCCACAGAAAGGCAAACCAACACTTAAACAACACATCTTTTAAACACCTTCTGTCCTCCTGGTTCTTCACGTTTCTTATAGTTTCAAACTAAATAGATTCAAAAATGGTATCATATATCAGCTCTTATGGTGCTTTTACTGTATATTACTTATTTTAAATGACACAAGACTCCCTCCCACATGGGCTATAACAACTATTGAAACATTGAATACAATATGAATAACACATCCATTCATTCAGCAGTCTAGTTTATGAACTGCCTCAACTAGTTCCTGATTACTGCTGATGATTGTTCTTGATTCCTAATATAAATCGCGGCGTATTCAAATGAGAGGTGAAGTGAAGGAGTTAATTGGCCCATTAAGACCCTGACCGTCATCCATGCCAGTGGGGGGGGGGGGGGCTGTGGTCCCGGCCCACTGTCCCCTCCGTGTTTAAAGTGCCGTGTCTAATTGCATTACCACTGATGTAGTGTCCACGCCCTTCTCCTCTGCTGCCTCTCCTCCATGGCCCATCGTCTCCTCTCTGGGAGCCTGCTAATAGCACGGCGCCCGGGGCCACCGCCGCGTCTCCGTCTTGGCTGGAGTGGGTCTGCCCCACTGTGGCGTGAGGCGGTACTGCGCAGCCCACCGGAGCGCCCACGTACCCGGTGACCGGGACGCGCGCTTCCGATTGGGTGGAGGCATCGGACGTCTGGCGTTTTGTGATGTCACACGTCTGCGTCGCCGAGTCCCTGGTGTCGGGGGGACTGAGGGGTTCGCTCTGGGGTGGTGGTCCGGCGTCTTGGTGAGATGCTGTCTGCTCTCTGTCCCCCTCTGGCTGCAGGGCCCCACCGTCGCCGGAGACAGACCTCCTGTCCACTGGCTGCTCGTCCGAGCTCCTTCCTGGGGGCTGTTTGTTAGGTGTAGGGGGGCGGGACGGGCGGGGGACTTGTGGGGTCCACTGGGAGCTCTTGTTGAGGGTGTTCACGTCCTCCGAGGCGTTGGGGCGTCCGGCGAGCACACACAGCTGGCAGTCGGCTGCGTCCTGAAACACACGGCTCCTTTTAAAACCACAGCCTGCGGGCTGATGTCACACACAGGGAGACGACTGCAGAGTGGAGAGCTTCACATTTAATGATTCACCACCAGGGGACCAATCAGCAATCAATCAGGAATCCATCAGCAAACAATCAGCAAACAATCACAGATCAATCAGCAATCAATCCAATCTACGGTTCCCAGTGTGTCATTGAACAGAACTGTCAGAAGCGTTGAGTCGGGTAATAATAAATATTAATATAATATTTGAACGCACACTCTCAGAGTCTGAGCTGCAGCTGCAGTCTGTAGGGGAGTAGCTGGGGGAACATTCCAGGCAGGCTGGAAGGTTTTGGAAATAGAATGAGGTTGTTGCCCATCAGCACATGAACTCCCTGATGTCATGAGTGATGACGTCAACACTAACCAGAGCTCCTGTTTGTGCAGCTGGGCACCTGACAAATAAGGCAGAAAACAGAGCAAACAAATGACGAGAATGAATGTCGCCATTATCCTCACCATTATGTCAGTCAGTATACCAAACCACCTGGGTGTTGTATAAATTTAGTTTACTTTAATAACAAATAAGCATCTGTGAAGATACAATAAGACATAGTCCATGAAGAACGGTCTTAATTTAAGGACCCAAATTTTGATTTCTGGTGTTTTAGCTTGCTTTGTGTTGTTGTAATGCTCCATCACGGCCACTTGGGGGAAGCAAAACTGTACATGTGAGGGGCCCACCGGTGTTATGGTTTTGTCCTTGCAGTCAGCTCTCTGGGGCTCTCTGGGGCTCCTGGACGAAATAATTCACATCTTAAACAGGAGACAAGACTCGCTGCAAACCGGCTGTTTACATTGATATGAATCAAAAATGAGTTTCACACATTCAGTTCAGTTTAAGGAGCTTACTGTAAGGTTGAAACAGCGGCAGGAGTTTCCTCAATCAGATTAATTTCTGATTGCAACCTCAGGAAATGAGAAGCTGAAACCAAATGGAAGGTTAAAAGAAACAGAAGAATGTGATTTGTGTTTTTAGAGACTTTTCCAAAGTGGTGACTACCTTCCCCACCAAATCCACTGAAAAGCTCTTCCTCAAACGGCTCCTCTGTCTCTGATTGGTCAAGTGTGAAGCCACGCAGAGGCAGCCTATCCTCTGATTGGCTGATTGAAAAACTAGAGAAGCCTTCTTGATCCCTGGCCAGGCCATCCCTGTAAACAAAGACCAGAGAAACTTCAGCCGGGTGCCACCAACATGCATCACCTCGTTGTCCTACTGAGTTTGGTGTGGTGCACATCCTTTCCCTGGGATTCTGATTGGCTCACGGTGATTCAGTGTTGCCGGTGTGTGCTGAGGAAGAGGTGGACCTAAAAGTCCCCCCCGCCACCCCCCCCCCCGGCAGCCCTCTTATGCACTTATTGTACGTTGTGCGTCCTTGCACTGAAAAATGATACATACCATTTTCTAGCATCTTACCCTAGCTATCTTAGTTGTATACGGGGAATGGGTTGGCCCAATGATTGTTAGTTCTTGGCACTTGGTTCTATGAACATCCTTACTGTACCGACAGCGATATATTGTTGTTTCTCTTTCTTCTGATAAATGATCTTCTGACTGTAAATGGAAATGGAAAGTTACACGTCTTCCTGACCTCAAAGTGATTGCGTCAGAGGCTAACGAGGGCCCACTCACTGGAGGAGAGGGCTTCTGAAGAGGGCTCTGAAGACCAACTGGGGGTCAGGAAGGTAGCAGGGCATGGTGGATCCTGAGGACCACTGGGTCGCGTCCCTCATAGGTCCGGGTCGGGAGAAGGGACGGAACTCAACACAGAAGACACCATTATGACACTCTCAGTTGGAACGTTAGGAAACAAATCCAAAACACGGATTAGTGCTTGGAAGTTGGCATTAGAAACCAAGCCAATGTTGATGTAATGATTAAAAACATCACTGGTTTATAATGTATATAATCTGGTTTGTTTGACTAGGAAAGAGTAGGGAACACCTTCAGGAAAATATGTCCAGGGCAGCAATCCCAGGAGCCTAAACACTAAGTATGACCTGTATCTAAAACACTACTGTTCCAATCTACACCCCATATGAAGTCCTATGAAGGCCCTATTACATAACCTGGTGGACAGTTGGTGAGTCACTTCAGCCATTTTAAAAATGGGATCTATCCCTCTTCCATCTGGCTGGACGCTCCAACTGGAGATGTCTCTTATGGGCAGGATTCGAAACAGTAGGGGGGCCTTGAATGTGGATGGGGTTCTCCCGGTACCTGTGTGTCCTGGAGGTCCGAGGTGGCCCATGCTGGAGGAGATGGAGAGCAGGGATGGAGTTGGGACAGGTTTCGATGCTGGAGGTCTGGTTGCCTTGGAAACACTGCTAACAAACCACCAAACCAACACTGACTGACTCCCCGTGCTCCTGTCCTTGACTTTGCAATTGATATGTTCCAAAGCTACATATAGTCAGTGAAAGTACAAAGAGGCCAGTTTCAGACCGCGCATCACTGTATATTGTTACGTTCGGCTGTGATGGCTATCTCAGTGAGCAAAACACACAAACACATCCCAGCATACGGAACCTACAGTCAAAAGTCAAACCGTTGACTTGGTTTCATAAAACGGAAAAAAAGTGTCCGAACAGCTGAAGGAGTTGGCGTGTAGAAAACAGGTCTAGAGGAGGTGGTTTGAGTGAGGAAACGGTGTGAGCTACCTCCAGGGCCAGGTCTGGAGGAGGCAGAGCAGGCTAAGGAGAAGGGGCTGAGGGAGGGAGGGATGTGGTGCTTGACCGGGTCTGAGGAGTTGTGGTCGGAGAAGCTAGACTCCAGCACCGGGGACAGCTGGGGGAGGGAGCAGACCACCGGAAACATGTTGTATTTACCAGGTATCTATCAGATACATGGTAAACCACATGTCAAGTATTAAGCATTGTATAGCATCTTACCCTAGCTATCTTTGTTTTATATGGGGAATGGCTAAACCTAGCAGTTGTTAGTACTTGCTTGGCACTTGTTCCTATGAACATGCTTACTGTATCTTTCTTCTGACAAAGTACTTATTGTAAGTCGCTTTGGATAAAAGCGTCTGCTAAATGCTGTACTAGATGCTTCATTAGCTAAAGGCATGCTAGTCAGGAACACGTATCAGCTACATGCTGCTGTGTTCCAGAGATACCAGATGTGCTCCCAATGGTGGTGAAGATAAGTGGGTCACATGCTCACCTGCTGACATCTGAAGGCATCTGACATGAGGGGTTTCCTCCTCTTCACTCTCTGAACACTAGGAGACGAGGGAGGAGCGAAGGACATAGGGAAGGTAGAAAGGAGTTAAGGCAGGAAGGAACGAACAGATGGGACAAAACAAATAATAAAATAGAAACATATTGACATCCGTATACAAGTTGGTATACACTGAGCATTGAGTCAGATCATAGATAATGTACTCTAGAAGATACTGGTTCAGGTCAACCACTTGCATCACATCTTGAAGTTCAAAGTCATATAGATTGCATGTACTGCAATTGAATGTATATATAGGACTTACTTGTTCAGAGTTCACCTAGACTCTGCATAGCCTCAATAGATATATTGTTGTTTCTCTTTCTTCTTACAAATGTGCTTTTTGTAAGTCGCTTTGGATAAAACCGTCTGCCTAATGCCCTAAATGTGAATGTAGATGTAAATGTATTGCTAACCCTAACTTCAACAAGGGGGTAAAATGAATGCAACTGCAATATTGTATGCAGTGACTTGAGTGAATGAAACATGATTTTCCATGTGATCATGGCTGACATTCAGCCATCTTACCTGTAATAGGGCTCGCTCTCAGACAGGCTGAGCTGCGAGGGAGAGCCTGGGCTCATGGGAAGCTCTAGCGGTCGGTTCTTCATGCGTCCTTTCCCATCTCCCAGAACCGTCACCACAGGCTTGTCTGGAATCACAGCCCACAACCTTCTCATGCTCTTGTTTAAAACCTTTGAATCTTTGATTCATGCTGTGTATATACATAGTTCATTGTAGGCCTCATCTCATTTTAATTTCTTCTTTGTTGTATACGGGGAATGGGTTAACCTAACGATTGTTAGTGTTTGGCACTTGGTTCTATGAACATGCTTACTGTACCGACAGCGAAATATTGTAGTTTCTCTTCTTCTGGCAAATGTACTTATTATAAGCAGCTTTGGATAAAAGCGTCTGCTTAATGCCCTAAATGTAAATGTACTTCCATCATGTACTTTATGCTGTGACACCCGCATTTCCAAAGTAATTTGCGCCATCTTATAGTATCCCTCTTCCTATCTGGGTCCACATACATCTAAAAGCATATGTGTGTGTCAGACTAATTCTCACCTTTGATTTCCTTCTTGGCCGCGATCTGGTTGACTATGAACAGAGTCACCAGGTCCATACTGCCTGACCCGGTGCCCTTGGGCGAGGTGGGGACTGGGATCCCCAGGGTGTGGAGCCTACGGTTCATCTTCTTCTTCTCAAAGAACTCCTGAAGGCCAAAACTAGAGTTACTATTCGTTTTAATCCTCAAACTATCACAAAAAAGTTCAGTCTCAGGTTTCAGAATGCTTTTCTTTCTCGTAAGTTTACTTACCCTTTGCTTTTTGGTATCACCTCTCATCATATACCGACTCCTGTAAATTCAATGGGATTTTTATTAGAAATAGATCATGTCTAAAAGACTAAGATTCAACCATAAAATGGGAGTGAGCAAGACTCATCAACATAACAACTTGATTAACTATATATTAGAATTAGACTACACTAGACACTACATTAGACTCCACAGTTGCCCCACAGGGCAACTGTGGTCTATAACAACTATATTACATCATTACAATAAGGTACAGCTATATAACATCAAGGTACAACTATAAACAACTTCTCCATAAGATTATGTATTATATGAATCCAGTCGCACCTTGCCCCGCCGACCCAGTTCATTGTCAGATAACAGATATCTCAGACTATCGTAAACAAAAGTTAAGCCCAAAGCAATGACATGTGTTACGGGTGTGTGGTTAAAGTAACAAATAAAGTGAGTAACGATTATTAATTCATTCAAACAATTGAGATTATTGTCGAATTAAATTCAAATCTCGATATTTTTCTGTTGCTCGAGCGAAACCAACGTTTTCGACGTTCTCTGCGTCCCGCCACGCGCTTTAAAGCGCATTAAGGAGACGCCCACTTTACGTCAACAGTTATTTACGTCGAAACACAAAGTCAACAGAGGACACGTCGACTGGGGTTTAAAGTTTACTTTTTTACAATCTTAAGGTACAAATGTTTCTTTGAATAGCATCCTGACCTTCGTATAAATATCTTTATATTATCAACTATTATCAAAAGGCTTTTATTCAGGTTGTATAGGCATTGGAAACATGCCTTAATCATACATCCCCCAAACAGTTAGAAAGTGAGATGCAAAAATAAACTACAAAAATAACAGAAAAATAAATCTCAAAAACAAAATACGTGTAGGTTTCTCGGCCAGTGTTTAAAAATAGCTTGGTTGTCAGTGTAAAGCGATCTCTCTCTGTGTTACGTAAAGGGCAGTACAGTAGACTCATTTGCATACGTTCTGTTACGCAGCCAATCAGCCGCAGGCAGAGGCGCAGCCCCGGCCAATGAAACGGCGCGACGGTGCAGCGCAACAGCGGAACGACGTTGGGAAGCAGGATGTAGCGGTCCGCGGTGCAGGCCATCTTCACGCCGAAACATCAAAGCGTATTCTCCTTTTGCGTCGCATTTCTTTCGTATGATTTCCCCATTTTTCACTCGTTTCCGATCGATAGCACGCGAGGACGACTGAACCGCGCGGTATTCGTGCACCGGGATCGGGAACAACATGTCCTATATCCTGGACGCGGCTTCTAAAGTGAAATGGGACCGTACGACCGCCGCGAAACGAGCCGTGGTCCTGGCGGCCGCCGCCTACGGCATCAGGACCCTGTATCCCATCATCTGGAAACGGGTCTCGAGGCGGCAGGGCTGCAGGAACAACACGCAGGTCTCCAAGGTGGAGAACGGCTCAACGGCTCTGGTGGTGAAGTCCTTCGCGGAGCCCAAGAAGAAGCCCTCCCCGGAGCTGAACGCTCTGTTCTTCAAGCAGATCCTGGACCTCCTCAAGATCCTCTTCCCCAAACTCCTGTCAAAAGAGCTGGCCTTGCTGTCGTTACACTCCGTCGCGTTGATCTCAAGGACGTTTCTGTCCATATTCGTGGCGAGTCTGGACGGGAAGATCGTCAAGTCGATCGTGGAGAAGAACCCGCGGAACTTCATGCTGCAGCTGATGAAGTGGCTGCTCATCGCCATCCCGGCCACCTTCGTCAACAGCGTGATCCGCTACCTGGAGTGCAAGCTGGCGCTGGCGTTTCGCACGCGGCTGGTGGACCATGCCTACCGGACCTACTTCACGGACCAGACCTACTACCGGGTCAGCCACATGGACGGGCGGCTGGCCAACCCGGACCAGTCTCTCACCGAGGACGTCATGATGTTCTCCCAGTCCGTGGCGCATCTCTACTCCAACCTCACCAAGCCCATCCTGGACGTAGTCCTCACGTCCTACACGCTGATCCAGACCGCCCGCTCCAGGGGGGCTAACGCCACGGCGCCCACCCTGCTGGCCGGCCTGGTGGTCTTCGCCACGGCCAAGGTGCTGCGCGCCTGCTCGCCCAAGTTCGGGAAGCTGGTGGCCGAGGAGGCGAACAGGAAAGGGTACCTGCGCTACGTGCACTCCAGGATCATCGCGAACGCCGAGGAGATCGCTTTCTATGCGGGACACAACGTAAGCAACTCGGTCCGATCAGAAAGATGTTCTTAAAAGAGTGGGGTGTCCTATCTCAACAGTGGTCACCAGTTAGTATCCTACCTAAACAGTTGTCAACAGTTAGTAGATCTTTAAAACCCTGATTGTGTCTAGTTACGCATAGTTAGTATGGCTGTATGTAGGTCACTCTGAGCAGTTGTTTACACATGAGTGATGTTGGTACAGGAGGCTGCAGAGCAGGAGAGATCCCTCCAACCTCTCCGCACTTTATTACTTTATACACAAGCGAAAAGGTTTTTGTAGAAATTATTACCTATTAACTCTTTATTGAAATGGGAATCCAACTTGAACGAACCTTTCCCGAAATAGGTAAATAATAAAAAAAAAAAACATTAATAAATACATAATGACAACATTAATAGAAGAGAACAGATGAAGGGTAATGCTTCAGTCCCAGCTGAAAGGTGCTGGGTTCAATCTCTCATTTCCAAAGCAACGCAAACAAAACCACCGCATGGAAACCCTCATAACAAAGCAATAGCAACAGTGATAGTATTATACAAACAGCGGGCGGCAGAGCGGTTATGCTTTCATACCCCCAAACGAAGGGTACTGGGTACTATCCCCACGCATGAGCAGGCCGGTATCTAAAGCCACCGTGGGTGAACGTGCGCGATGACTGAGGGGTAAACAGTCAGGAAGGGGTTAAACCGTGTCTCTCAGGGGGTTAAATGGTCTCTCTCTCTCAGGTGGTTAAACTGTCTCTCTCTCAGGTGGTAAACTGTCTCAGGTAGAGATTTGTCATCTGATGTCTGAGTGGTTAACAGTCAGGAGGGGTTAAACTGTCTCTCCGGTGGTTAATCTGTGTGTCTCTCTCTCAGGGGGTTAAACTGTCTCTCTCCCAGGTGGTTAAACTGTCTCTCTCTCTCCGGTGTCTCACTGTCTCTCTCTCAGGTGGAGATGCGGCAGCTGCAGAAGTGCTACGCGGCTCTGGCCGACCAGATGAACCTCATCCTGTCCAAGCGGCTGTGGTACGTCATGGTGGAGCAGTTCCTCATGAAGTACGTGTGGAGCGCCGCCGGCCTGGTCATGGTGGCAGTGCCCATCATCACCGCCACCGGATTCGCCGACATGGGTGAGAGCTTGAGTCCGATTGGTCGGATCGACCCCCGTGGTGATCGGAGAATCCTTCAGGCAATGACCCGATCGTATTGAGGGAATGCAGTTGTTGGTTGGTCGCCTGGAAGTATCTTGCCATTGCATATCAAATCATTGTACACAACATTATCACACAGTCTGAGATCCAGGAAAGACAACGAATTCAAGTCAAATCAAAGGTGTGGAGCCCTTAATCCCAGCAACAGTCTCAAAGGGCTTCACAGGCCCACAGTACATGACACCCTAACTATAGTATTCACCTAAGCACTCTAAATGCTTGACTCCCGAAAGGGGATTCCCCTTGAGAAGGAACACAGCAGAGGGTTTCCTCCTTCAGGGACGGCTTTGATTGCCATTCAACCTATATCCAACCTGCGTTCTGTATTCTCACTTTACTGCCCTGCACTGATCATTTCATCGCAGTTCAGGAGTTGTAATTTGATGAGCTCAATCCCAGGGAGCATGTGGTTCGCACAGTAGAGGTTTTGGGTGTGATCTATTTAACAAATCTATTCAAATTTGATGTGTTGATATCAGGGAGAGGGACGCATAGGCAGGCCAGGGGTAAGGTTAGACGTTTTGCTAGACTTCCGTGGTCCAGTGTTTCAGGTTTATTCACCATATTGTCGTACACAGTTATACAATACACTGACCGCTGTACACAGGCACAGTGGGCAGTGACAGGCTGGCATCCTTCCACAATCAGGTTGTTAAGTCTGATGATGCCTGGACACTTAGTAAACGCTTATATTAAGGGTTGATTAAAACACTAAACAATGTAAATAATCTGCAGGATGCTAAACTGTAAGCGTTCAAGGGGGAACCCTGAAGGATTCTCCTAAACTGTGTTATGAGTTTAAATGTATTTTTTTGTGGTAGAAACATATTGCATACATACTACAAATCATTGAGTATTAGGGATGCCTTACCTGCTACTCACAGCGGAAACGATAAGTAAATAACCTGTAGTATATGACCAACCAATTGATAGATAATAATCGTAAACAAGCAGCAGTTATCACTGCAGGTGACTTAAACGATTTGTCCGTTTATACTGGGGCTGTAAACGAGACGGACGTACCGGAGTCAACTATAGCTTGTCAAGATAACCATCAACTATTCCATTACCATAAATCTGTCTCTCTCTCTTTCTCTGTCTCTGTCTGTCTGTCTCTCTCCCGCTCTCTGTGTTGCTCCCTCTGTGTCGGTCCCTCTGTGTCTCTGTCTCTGTCTCTTTATATCTCTGTCTGTCTGTCTCTTTATGTCTCTCTCTCCCCCTCTCTTCCTCTGTCTCTCTATGTCTCTCTCCCTCTGTAGAAGTGGTTGACGGCCCGGTCCAGGTGATGGTGAGCGAGCGCACGGAGGCGTTCACCACGGCCCGTAACCTGCTGGTGTCCGGTGCCGACGCCATTGAGAGGATCATGTCCTCGTACAAGGAGGTGAGCGGCGGCGGCCATGTTTGAGCCACTTCAATTACTTATTGGTCCATCCAGCAAAATAATGTCAAGGTACAATTATACCTGACATTTACTGTATTAAAACAGGGAGGCAAAGCAGACACTTGCGTTAGAACAGGCATGCAATCAAACAATATGAAAGCGCAGACATTATGAGAGCAAATGGTCCATAAGTAGAAGCAGTGCCAATGTTTTGGGTTTCCACATGCGCTGAAAGCAGCATCAGTTTCCCCCAGAGAAACTGAAACTAGTTTTATTAGAGTGTTGTTACTGCTGTTAGGACTGCTTTCACAAAGTGATAATATCTACTGTATCTGTTTCTTATCTTATGTGTATCTGCTGGGAAGGAAAGTATTTAAATTGGACACAGCAGGCGTAGGTATGTTTTGCTGAGATTAGATCACCAGACCTTTTAATCAGACACAGAAGCATGTGTATTCAGAGTGTTATAGCTGAAAGGCTCACAGCAGCAGTAGGTATGTACAGAGGTTAGTGTGACAGAGGGGAGGCTAAGGGGTGACGGTCGCAAGTCAATACTCCTTTCACAGGAGCAATGACCTGGAGTCACCTTTTACCTTGAGGTGCATCATGGTCCATCATTCCGGTGTTACAAGAGGCATTAAGTTGCTGTACTATAGTCTATGCAGCAGTGTTCAATTTAAATCAGTGTTATGTGAAATACTAATTTCTTCATACATAAACCGAGCAGAACAGCAAACCTGCCTAATGCCGTCAGAATGGACCTTTTGTCTGGAGGTCTGTAAGAGGATTGGGCTGCGAAAGGAGGTCTGTTCTGTTTCTTTCTTGAAGTGCATGTGTTAGTTGAATACAGTAGTGCGTACATTGTTCTTGTTACTAGCTGGAAGAATAAGGCCCATCGTGTGGACTGGATGGTTGTTAGCCACACATGAGTGTGAAACTCACTTTAAGGTCACCTGGGTGCAGGCAGAGCAACATTCTCATTGAAACAGTGAAGTAGAGGTTTCATAATACATTTAGGTAAATTAAGGTCAGGGATAAAGCAATGCATCGTGGGAATTGGATCAAGCTGGAAGGTCCTGGGGTCCATCCCTCTGCAGGCTGACAGCAGGAACCTGAACACTGTTGGCCCGTATCTGAAGTCATTCTGCTGGTGGATCTGGGTGGGTGTGTCAGGGCAGCGTGTGATTTCATTGATTTGATGCAGGAGAGATCCAACCTGTTGAGCTGCTTCTCTGCCCTCTGCTCCGAGTCACGATGCAAAACACAGTAGCCCGGGGCGATGAGAAGGGCGGGCTGTGTTGTGTGTGTGTGTGATATGTGTGTGGATGTGAGCACGCTCAGTGCAGGGCTGTAACCACAGACTGGGCTGAGGCGTGTGCCCATGGCAGCAGAGTTACACGCAGGTAGCGAAGGGACGCATTCCTGAAGCAATGTGTTCTTGCAGCACCGCATGCCTGGCTGCTGAGTCTGGTGAATCACATGCACGGCGGGTGGGGCGAGTTTGTGATTGTTATGCTTTGTGAATGTGTGTGTGTTTGTGTGTGATTGTTATGCAACATTTTAAGGTGTGTGTGTGTGTGTGTGTGTGTGTGTGTGTGTGTGTGTGTGTGTGTGTGTGTGTGTGTGTGTGTGTGTGTGTGTGTGTGTGTGTGTGTGTGTGTGTGTGTGTGTGTGTGTGGTAGAGCGAGACAGGTTCCGGCGAGGCTGTGTGTTGTGGTAGTGAGACAGGTTCTAGGGAGTGTGTGTTGTGGTAGAGAGACAGGTGTTAGCGAGGGTGTGTGTTGTGGTAGCGAGACAGGTTCTAGGGAGTGTGTGTTGTGGTAGAGAGACAGGTGTTAGCGAGGGTGTGTGTTGTGGTAGTGAGACAGGTTTTAGGGAGTGTGTGTTGTGGTAGAGAGACAGGTGTTAGCGAGGGTGTGTGTTGTGACTGACACTAGCTTGTCCGGTTGGGATAAAGTGCTCCACCCTGGGCCCTACACCTTCCATTACGCGTGGATCCTGTAGAATAACATTGTCGCCGCTCCACATATTTGCTGGGCTATTGTGCTGCAGACTACAGTCACAAGACACACTGAGGTGTTGTTTGCTTGGCGGCTTTAATACATGAAGTAACTTGTAAACAGCGACCGGTCAGCCCCGCGCGTGTGTGTGTGTGTGTGTGTGTGTGTGTGTGTGTGTGTGTGTGCGTGTGCGTGTGCGTGTGCGTGTGCGTGTGCGTGTGCGTGTGCGTGTGCGTGTGCGTGTGCGTCTGTGTCTGTGTGTGGGGGGATTTTTCATTGGGGCTTGAGCTAGCTCTGATTAATCCTCCATCTGTTGATATTTAATGGCCACACACATGCACGCACACCCACATGCATGCACACGCACGCCCACAAGATACTGGAGAGCTTGTTGACTACATGCACATACTGTACGTCATGTGGCGAAGGCCATGGAGAAAAAGCATGGACGTGCCATTTGTATTCATGCTCAATATTGAGTCCTAAGCCAGTGTGGGGCGTGTGAAAACATGCTTCAGATGTTCTCAGCCTCCAGTGTTCATGCTGACATCATCCTTCCTTCCTACGGCTCACCGTTTTCTCTGGGACTAGCAAGGTTGTGTGAGTGAGATAAAGATTCAGGAACTTTATTCATCAGATACAGGACATGCACTGAAGTGAAAGTGGCAGAGCTATATCAGTATCTACAATAAAGACAATATTTACAGTCAAAAGAAGCAACACTATGTGCAACAGGGGTAGGTCTTGATGTAAGTTAAGGATCTGTGAGAAACATTAAAACATTAGAAAAACATGTGTGTGTGTGTGTGTGTGTGTGTGTGTGTGTGTGTGTGTGTGTGTTTGCCTGCGTGTGTGTGTGTGTGTGGGTGTGTGTGTGTGTGTGTTAGCACTAACAATCTCTAGTTTAACCCATTCCCTGTATACAACAAAGATGGCTAGGGTAAAATGCTACATGATGTTGACTATTTTTAAGTGCAAAGACATACAGCATACAATTCTGTTTACTAATAGCTGTGCGTATGTTTACGTACAATGCATGCATAAAACGTTTCTCTCGTCTCTTTTTTTTGTCTTTAAAAGAAAAACACACAAACATGGTGTTTGAGTTGCACTTCAGAGTCAAACTTAATCTGGTATTTGTTCCAGAGTATCGTCTGGTCTCAGAAAGCCCTTTGATCAATATACCAGAGCAACTGACATGTCCCCAGTCACATGTGACCATGCAGGACGCCTGCTGAGATGTTGGTTCCTCATGAGAAGGCTGAGTCAACAGCCTGCGGCCCCCTCACTCAGTTTGTCTCCCATTGTTTCTCTCTTTGTCTTTCGAGTGGGGTTTGTAATCCTTCTTTCCTTGAAGGTCCCCTCTTCCATGCAATGGTTTGTTCAGTTGTATAAATGTGAGCCGTTATATTTTTCCGTTCCATCTGTGCGGAAGATTTGTGGCAGTGTTGGTCTAATAAGTAGAACACAACTCGAGACATTTATTGCTATGGTATTTCAATATTTGTCTTGCTTACTAAAATGTGCTACTTGACTCAATGTTCTAAGGGGCTCATGAGCCAATGCATATGGTGTCGTTATAACGTTCACATAATGTCTTTCAGCATAATCTAACACAACACCGGTATTTATCAGTACAATTTAACGTTTGACTGTTGTGTGTTTTTTGGTTTTGTTATTTATCTTTGTCCCGGTCAAATCAACAGCTCTGTACTTAGTTATCTGTACTCTCAATCACTCACTCTTTATCTCTCTCTACCACTCACTCACTCACTCACTCACTCACTCACTCACTCACTCACTCACTCACTCACTCACTCTCTCTACCTCTGTATCTCTCTACCGATCACTCACTCACTCTCTCCTTCTCCCTCAATCACTCACTCTCTCTCTGCACCTCTCTACCACTCACTCACTCTCTCTCACACGCGTGCGATAAACAAGATAAACCCGGTTACTTCGACCCGGTTACTTCGACCTGTGCCATCACGGGGTCACGGTGAGCTACCGGTCGATGAAGTTGCCGTGGATGACCTTCCACCCCGTGTGTGTATCCAGGTGACGGAGCTGGCGGGCTACACGGCGCGTGTGCACAACATGTTCCTGGTGTTTGGGGAGGTGCAGCAGGGCGTGTACAAGCGCTCCGAGGAATCCACCACCGCCACCGGCGCCGAGATGAAGAACAAGCCGTCGCTGCACATCGAGGGCCCGATGGAGATCAAAGGTCAGCGTCAGCCTGAGCGTTAGCGTTTGTGTTAGCGTTAGCGTGGGCAGACCCTGAGATTATAACAAAGTACTAGATACACACACAATGCATTCGCATTAGATGGAGATCAAACAAATGCACACACTCACACACGGCATTAGAAAGAGATCCCACACACGGTCGCACAAAATATGAGCGTTAGATAGAGCTCACGCACGCACACAGACACTTGACCAACACCGTACACACACACACACACTGACACACACATTGACACACTGGCACACACGCACTGGCACACACACACACACAGGCATTAGCATGAGATGAAGATCTCTCACACACACGGCTTATCAGCTGTGTTCATTTGCATAACCAGATCCCGTGTAGATACACAGACCATGTTGACTGTCTTAGGCGAGGCAGAATATGCTGGTTAGGATGTTTGACACTGAGTCCACATACGCTAATAGCTAATGACGGGCGCTAGTGACGCTGTCCTCTGGCTGTCTGAGACCGCAGGGATCGGTGAATAATTGTGTGTGTTTGTGTGTGTGTGTGCGCGTGTCTCTCTCCAGGTCACGTGATTGACGTGGATCAAGGGATCGTGTGTGAGGACGTCCCCATCATCACCCCCAACGGAGACGTGGTCGTCTCCTGCCTCAACTTCAAGGTGGAGCTCCTTATTCACCTTCTCCTTCTCCATCTCCTCCCTCACCCTCCACCTCCTTGACCCTCCCCCTTCCCCCTCCTCCCTTTTCCTTGACCCTCCTCCTCATCCTCATCCTGCTCCTTCACTTCCTCAACAATCACTTGCATCGCTTCAACTTGCTCCTGAATAATCGTGTGTGTGTGTGTGTGTGTGTGTGTGTGTGTGTGTGTGTGTGTGTGTGTGTGTGTGTGTGTGTGTGCGCAGGTGGAGGAGGGCATGCACCTGCTGATCACCGGCCCTAACGGCTGTGGGAAGAGCTCTCTGTTCCGCATCCTGAGCGGCCTCTGGCCCGTCTACGGGGGCGTGCTCTACAAACCCTCCCCCAAACACATGTTCTACATCCCCCAGAGGTGCACACACAGACGCACACACCGCACACCGCGCACACAAACGCATCAATGCAAGGACATGCGCACACGCAAGGACACGTCCACGCAAGGCAAGGACGTGAACACACACACACGCGCATCCATGCAACTCAGAGAACGCGCACTCTACAGGAGCATACACTCACACACGTACGTAGGGGGCGGTTAGACGCGTTCTTCTCCCATTCAAGTCATGACACTGGTGACACGCAAACCAGGTGCATCGTGGTTATGTCACATGTCCTTACCGTGTTCATGGCCGGGCCAATTCTGGACTTCATGGACACTTCTGCAAATGCGACGCTACAGTGGGATAAAGGTCTAGACATAACAGAGCAGCGGATATTGGGGAAGAGAAACCATCGGTGGCTTCAATGTTGGAATGAAACCACCTCACCCAGCTAGACTTAACTATACTCAGGAGAGCATAGCGGTTTGGTTGTTTGACTCCCAGATGAAAGGATTCTGGGTTCCATCCTCAGTGTCCGTCCCCCGAAGGCATCTTTGAGCATGACACCCTCACCCCTACCTGCTCCGTGATGACATGTATCTCAGTTCACTGCAAGTCACTCAGGTAAAATCCTTTGATAAATGACTATGAACCAGTCCTCAACTTTGAAGAGTAACGTGACCCCGACCAAGCTGTCAGCCTCCTGCTGTGTGTGGACCTTTTATAGAACTCACTTGGAACATGTAACTGTACTGCAAGCATTAACTCACTCACTCACTCACTCACTCACTCACTCTCTCACAGTAGACACAGTATACACACAGTGCATACAGTATAAACACAAAACATACTGTACTGATACAAGACACGTCCTGGTTTAGGAGACCATGCCCTCATCCGGACCAAACTGTGGCCATAAAAAGCAATGTAGCATGCAACCAGAAGAGGTACAGCTGGGAAACAGTGACATAAAAGTGCTGTACTTCCACGTTTCTAAAGCCTTTCACAATGCAGTCTTCCCCTGCGCTGCTACTACAGTCCTCCCCTAACTGTGTGAAGAGGGGAACATAACAACAAGGGGGAGAGCGCAGAGCAGAGGCAGGAAGATGAGTTTGAATCTGAGGAGGTTCACAGAAATCCTTAAGCTGTGTTCGGTCAACAGAACCAAGGGTATATTTTAGAATCTGGCGCTGCCTGCAGGCACGCAAGGGAAAACCAACCAACCATCCCCAGCTTCCCACATGGCCTCCAGCAGAGACAGCAGACACTGAACATACCCCTCCCCCACATCGCCCCCCCCCCTCCCAGTCCGGCTGAAACGGTTTGAAGATCCATGTTGGGACCGCGAATCACGGAGCAGGTCTTCTCAGAACAGCCTGTATTTAATCTTCCACCACGGCCCTTTAGCTTGTACACAAGGGGGCAGCATAGCGCATCGGACCCCAGCTGTACGTTAACCAACGAGCAAATACGCAAACGCCATCTGAAGTTGCCAAATGTTTGCTTCCGGGCATGTGCTACGTACCAGTTGATCTAACGTGTGTGTGTGTGTGTGTGTGTGTGTGTGTGTGTGTGTGTGTGTGTGTGTGTGTGTGTGTGTGTGTGTGTCCAGGCCCTACATGTCGATCGGCTCCCTGCGGGACCAGGTCATCTACCCGGACTCCGTGGAGGACATGGAGGAGCGGGGGCTCGGGGACCCCCACCTCGAGGCCATCCTGGACATCGTCAACCTCAACCACATCGTCACCCGGGAGGGAGGTAGGAGGAGCAGGGGGGGGAGGAGGAGAAGGGGGGAGGGGGGGGGGGAGGAGGAGCAGGGGAGAGAGGTAAAAGGAGCAGGGGGGAGAAAGGGAGAGGAGAGGGAGGAAAGAGCAGGGGGGAGAGGGAGGATGGAGAGAGATGGAGAGTGCAAAGGAGCAGGGAGGGGGAGCAGGGGGGAGAGGAAGGAGGAGCAGGGGGGGAAGGAATGAGCAGGGGGGGAAGAGAGGGAGGAAGGGGAGGGCTTTTGGGAGGATAATGTCCTCCCTCCCTTGTCTCCCTTGTGCTATCGCGGCATAGCCAGCGTCTTTATGTTGAAGACCTCTATTAAACATTGAATGTATTGGCTATAGGTGTGAGCCAACTCTCCCATCAATGATTCATCTGGTCTGGTCTACTCTATGGGACACCTAATCTAATCCACACTATTCTTTCTATGGACCAGTTTGACCTTTGACCAAAGTATCCCAATCATCAGATTATGAATACGTCTCTCTGGAAAGTTTGTCTGAGGTCCAGAAGTCCTACTATGTTCTTCACACCTTCTGGGGGTAGACAGCAGCTGTAGATGTTGGATGATGGTGACCTCTGAGCTGAGGTTAGATTATGGTGACCTCTGAGCTGAGGTTAGATGATGGTGACCTCTGAGCTGAGGTTAGATGATGGTGACCTCTGAGCTGAGGTTAGATGATGGTGACCTCTGAGAGGTTAGATGATGGTGACCTCTGAGAGGTTAGATGATGGGGACCTCTGAGCTGAGGTAAGATTATGGTGACCTCTGAGCTGAGGTTAGATGGTGGTGACCTCTGAGCTGAGGTTAGATGGTGGTGACCTCTGAGAGGTTAGATGATGGTGACCTCTGAGAGGTTAGATGATGGTGACCTCTGAGCTGAGGTTAGATGGTGGTGACCTCTGAGCTGAGGTTAGATGATGGGGACCTCTGAGAGGTTAGATGATGGTGACCTCGTTAGATGATGGTGACCTCTGAGCTGATGCTAGACGTTCTCTCTCTCTGTAGGCTGGGACGCAGAGCTGGACTGGAAGGATGTTCTCTCAGGAGGAGAGAAGCAAAGGATGGGCATGGCCCGCATGTTCTACCACAGGCAAGACACACACGCACACACACACACACAAGTGAGGATGTAGCAGGGATTGGGGGGGAGCCATTGGTTTTTGTCGTTTGTCTCTCTTCCATTGAAATCAACCATCGTCTGCCAATAGCCTCACAGATCAGACGGCAGTGGAGCTGAATGTCCTCTAGCTTCAGGTTGGTTTCGGCCAATCCTACTGCCAGAGACAGTTACATTAAAATTTGTTAAACTTGAATTGATAACAAATAATAATTTGTTATGATCATGAACATTTTTTCAACTCTTATTCATTCATGCATGTGCATACACACAAGGATACACACACACACATCAACAACATTCTTAATTGAATGACTAGATTGCTGGGGCTTTAACTCTTGGCCGCTCACAGTAACAGGTTACAGGTTGTGTTGGCGCCCCCTACAGGCACAACACTGTGACTGCTGCCTCAAGCTTGAAGTCTAAAAATACCGAAGTGATGACAGGTATCGTGATTAAGCAGCATGTCATTAATTAATTGTGTGTGTGTGTGTGTGTCTTTGTCTTTCTCTTTGTGTGTGTGTGTGTGTGTGAATCAGGCCGAAGTACGCACTCCTGGATGAGTGCACCAGCGCAGTCAGCATCGACGTGGAGGGGAAGATCTTCCAGGCCGCCAAGGATTCTGGCATCTCCCTGCTGTCCATCACACACAGACCCTCTCTCTGGTGAGACCTCTCTCTCTCTCTCTCTCTCTCTCTCTCTCTCTCTCTCTATGTCTCTCTCTCTCTCTCTCTCTCTCTCTCTCTCTCTCTCTCTCTCTCTCTCTCTCTCTCTCTCTCTCTCTCTCTCTCTCTCTCTCTCTCTCTCTCTGTCTCTGTCTCCCTGCTGTCCATCACACACAGCCCCTCTTTCTGGTAGCTCCTCTGTCTCACTCACACACAGACACAGCCCTCTCTGGTAAGACCTGTCCCAATGTCCTCCACGATCTCCACCTCTGTCACTACATCATCTGTTCCCTTGTATTATGCTCTGCTCCATTCTGGTGTAGTGTATAGTTTTTGTTTGCTCGTAGCACGTTGTATCAGCATGTCGGAGGTCGTTGTCCTTACCCATGATGCCTCCCAACAGGAAGTACCACACCCACCTGCTGCAGTTTGACGGCGAGGGGGGCTGGCGCTTCGAGCAGCTGGACACGGCCACGCGCCTCACCCTCACGGAGGAGAAGCAGCGGCTGGAGTCCCAGCTCGCCGGGATACCCAAGATGCAACACCGGCTGGATGAGCTCTGCAACATCCTGGGGGAGGACTCAGTGCTGAAGACCGCCCACGAGTGACCGCCCGAGAGTCATCCCTCCTCGTCCTCCTCCTACATGCCTACTCTCTCTCTCTCTCTCTCTCTCTCTCTCTCCTCCATCCCTCTCTCTCTCTCCTCCATCCCTCTCTCTCTCACCTTCTCTTATCCTCTCCATCCAGTATTACCCCGTCATGTTTTGCTGTGTTTTTCCTGTTTTCTTTCTCTTTTTTAACACCGTTTAGGTTTTTAGAGTACGAAATATTTAATCTAGGATCCACAAATGTTTTTGTGATCGTTTTCAATGGCGTCCGTTTGTTTTTAGCACTTTAGGTTTATTTTACCGTTCCCTGGTGGGGCTTGTTCACGATGGATGGAACATGGGCTGAGTTTGGCAGGAAGCTATGGAAGTTTAACAGGAAGTTGATGCTGAGTTAAGCAGGAAGTTGTTCTCATCCACCATTCGACAGCCTCCAAAACAGTATTTGTCGGTGCCGATGTGAGGGTTTCAGGCCGGTGGATTTAACACGCCTATTAGGAATAGGATTTAGAATTTCTGAGAGCATTTCTTTTCCAAGTGCCTGGTGTCCCCGCGGTAGCCAACGTGTCTGTGCGATCCTAGGTGACAGACACAGGGAACGACCTTTGACTTATGAGAGTCATTGGGTCGTCTGTTTAGTCCCGTTCCTCGTCGACGTCGGAAGCGCCTCACTTTCAGTAGATGGGATACACTCGCCCAGAACAAGCTTTTTATTTTAATCAACAGCCATATTTGATTTACATATATACTTTATTTTGTGTATGATTGGTTATTTTAAATCTTGAAGACCAGTTCTCGAAAGCATACTAAATCGACAGCAAATCTCCACCCGGTGGAGAGCTGTACAATCCAATCCTTAATCCTGATTGGTCGATTGACGGGTTTCGTTTGACCTTCAACCCGTTGGCTGATGTTATGAACCTTTTTTTTTTTACTTTAAATATGACATATGTTGCTTTGTTGACATGCAGGTGGCAGTTTTACCATCGTCAGTGGGAGTAGATCAAATCAAATAGATTAAGTCCTATAAATACGATTGGCGTTTCCATGTTGGCACAAACGGTTGGTGACAGAAACAGGAAGAGAGTGTGTGGAGAAGTTCAGTCTCCTCGTTGCTCAGGAAGGAGGCTCCACTGAGCTGGCGACAGCAGGCAGCCATTTTAGGTCTGTTGTTGTTGTGAGGCTGTTTATTTCCGGTCTGTTGAACGAACACAACAAGCTGAGAGGGGCCGCTTTCCATTTAGGAGGACGGCAAGATGGCCGCTTTGTCTGTCACTCCTTCTGTCGGTCTCTTTTACCTTCTCACTCTGGCTCTCACACACTAGCACTACACAAATTTTGATAGGATAACTGTTGTAGGACCACACACACACACACACACACACACACACACAGACACACACACACACACACACCTGCTGCTGCTACGTTCTCCGTATCGACAATGAAACCCTTATTGGTCCATCTGACGGTCTAACTGTCTGATCCCAGCTGTTTTTGATATTTTTGTTGTTTGGTTCAACTAGGGTAAAATCCCTACCACACATCGCTGGATATAGAGATATAGGATATATATTGTGTGGTATAAATTGTGTCTATGTCCTCCCTTCTTCAATACCCGTGTTTATTTGTAAACAAAGGTCAGGGTGGACTGGCGAGGTATCTTTGTTCAGCGGCACTTGGGCAGAGGCTGTAGCGGAAGGCTGATGGCCTTCGATCGGTCCTGATGCTGGAAGAATGAGAGTTTAGTTGGACGTTGACGTTGTCAACCTGTTTTCCTACCAGCTGTACTGAGATCTGTGGTCTGAACCACAACTTGTTTTTTTCGGTCACACATTTCAATTGGTTACTCGCCTTTTAGGTAACTGGGAGCTGTCGCACATGTGTATGTGTATGTGTGTGCTTAACCCTCACAATCTGTGGTTGTTTCCAGTGCAGAGGGTGTTCGTGATGTAGGAGAGTATCGCTTCATCCGTGTGTTTATGAATCAATGGGTCTGCAGCACTGAACTGTGTTCCTGCAGACGAGTCTTCATGAAAGGATCGTGGACTTCCCCCTCTTAGTTTATCGATTGATGAATAACAGTGTCTCTGCTTCCTATTGGTCGAGCCTTGTGATTGTTTGAAGTACATTTCATAGACTGAATGATGACCTGTTTACGACGTAAAGAGTTTTAAAGTACTGTACAGTGTCATAATCACAGATAACCAATCAAAGCGAACGTGGAAGGGTTCCATCACTCTGATTTCAAACTCCGTTAGCTTTGGCTATCAGAGCCTGAGCATGTGATGGACATAACCATCACAGACTGTGGGGTCGGTGGACCGAACCATCACAGCCAGAGGGTCCAGTGGACTGAACCATTTGAACACCACTGATTTACAAAGTTCCACAACCACTAGCACAATCTGAGTGATAATTATTTAACACAATTACTTATATGGTCTCTTTTTGCCTTTTATGTTTTTATTCTTTATTTTTTGTTTCTAAATGTGAAAGTAAATATGGGAATAAATCAATAAACCTAAAATAAGTCTCAAGATGGAGGCTCTTGTAGAGAGACAGCTAACAGTTTGAACCCACTAGCCTTGGGTTTGAGCTGAGACATGAATGTTGATCTAGTTTGAATCAATAGGCTGATTTCTGTGGGAACATGTATTGAACCTGTGTGGTGAGAATCCAGATGGGTAGATGACCATATCTGGCCAGCTTAGGAGAGGCCAGTCCCACACCGGGTATCTGTGAACATAGAAGTCATTATCGTGGTTCCATGACCACTGACCTCTGGGTATTTCTGGCTGATACTCATTGCCAATAAACATTTTTAATTTTCTAATTGATCGGTTGAAGAATAAAAAGCTGGATCTGATTGTCTTTCTACCCTGTGCTTGGTCCTTGAAGTGGTGAGGGGTTTGGATTCACAATAATTCATTAATCCAGTGAACTGATTAAAAACAAGTCTGTATATTTTTCTACTTTTAGGGGTTGATATCGATTCTCTTTTAATCTAGCTGTTAGTATGTTTTTGTTTTTGTTTAATCGGTTTCTAGAGAAGCTCAATCGCAGCGAAGATAATGTAAGATATTGTTGCGGCCACTGGCCTACGTTTACCATGACGTCCTTACTAACGAATATTGATACCACTGTCAGTTTCATAAGTAAGAGATCGAATGTATCCGATGTGTATATTAAACCTTATTAACTGAGGTTTAGTTTCATTTTCTATGACTTTATTAACAATGCATGTTTTCTTTTGTAAGTATGAGTGGTACAAATTATATATTGTGTGTGTGTGTGGATGAGATTATATATTAAATGCTGGCAGGTTGATGAAAGAGTAACATGGTATTATAGTGTTGAGAGAGAGTGGAATAGACTAAAAATAAAAACACAAAAATAAGGAAATGTAATTTTTGGCTAACTTGAATTAAAGACATAACATTCATTTTGATGTGGGTGAGTCCTCTGGCATCTCTTTCCATCTTATTTGACTGTTTATGAGGCTGCTGAGGGTTGCTCTTACTGTGAAAGATTTATTTTTGTGTTCAAATGATAAATGAGACAGTGCAGTATCCCTTTGGTGTCCTCTGTGTTAGTCAATTATCCTTATTTAAATTACTATAAAACAATACATCGGCTGCTCATTCAGCTTTTGTCAAAGTTTGTTGAAAGCTTTGTCGAAATAAATACAATTAATTGTTAAAATATGTTGTGAGAAACCAGCCAGAGAGACAAAGATTCATGAAGTCTCCCATCCCTCCCTTCAGGCCCCCCAGAGCCACGGCTCTCTAGAGCTGCGCCCGTAAACAAGTGATTAGCTCGCTAGATTTAGCATATAGCTCTGCCTAGCCTTAAGACTCCGGTCATGCGCAATGAGGGCAGTGGCAGAGTGCAAGCAGGTAGGCGGGTAGGTAGAAAGACTAGACAGACAGGTGCTAGGTGGACACTGCTTCTAAAATAAAGCGCCCAACCTAAATTTAAAGGCCTAGGGTGTGATGGCACAGTGTGACCACACAGTGGCGACACATCATAATGTTCTCAACAGACGCCTTTCTTTGTTACATAATTTCGAAATATATTGAAACCTAAAAATAGGTTTTATTTAAATTAATATTATTTGATAAAAAAAACATTTTTCACGACACCTAGCCAAGAAAGCGCTGGATCGCATTCAAACCTAGAAACTTATTTTTTAACAGACATCACGTTTACAGACAAAGACAATGGACCCTCAAATATGAGTCTACTAAAATGTCACAGGAATATGTGATTGTTTTTTAGCAGATGGTTTGTATTGAAGTCTAGATAAGAATGCAGGGCCCACAAAGTGGACCCCAACATAGCCTGTTCATAAATAAATACTCTAGACTCAGATTTTCCGTCAAATAATCTGTACAAATACTATTTAAAAAAAAACATAACATACGCAAAATTCAATTCAATTCAAAAAAGCTTGTTTGGCATGAGAAACAAACATTGCCAAAGCGGGTGAACAATAAAGAAGTCAACATATAAAACGATAAATACAAAATAATGCACAATTAAATACTCAATAAAAATGAAAATGTGGGATCTGCTAAAAATGTCTGTATTTCCTTTTAACGGGAAAATTAAAGATACACTTTAAATACACAGTATTTACAAACACACTGAGCGAGAAGGTCTTCAGGACTGATTGGTCTGCTCAGCTCCTCTCCTCATTGGTCGGTTCTCCTCGGGGGGCGGAGCTTGGTGACGTCGTCTGTCTTCGGAGCCGCGCGTCAGGATCCGGTCAAGTGTACAACACCACTACTCCCTTCTGCGCTGCAGGTGATATTCCCGTGGAAATGTGTGGGTGCTGTGGGGCCAGCTGTTAGGGAAGCGATCCCCACCTGAGGAACTGGATCCGGTCTGAGCGCCTCGGGTCGCAGCATGGCTCGGGTCTCCGTCCCCCGGCTCCTGAGAGGCTGAGGAGGCTGAGGAGGAGCCGCTCTCCTCCAGGGACCTACGCGCACTAAGCCGATCAAGAAGAGGTGAAAGCGAGGCTATTTATAACCGGGAGAGTAACCCCACCTCAGGCGACATCATGGCGGGAGGACAGGACGACAGCAGCGTGCGGGTCGCGCTGAGGTAAGAGCCCCCTTACCCCCCTTCTGTGCCACCTTAGCCGCCTTAGGTGAACCCCTATAAGAGCCACCTTCGGAGCCCCCTAGCCCCCTTAGGAGCGACCTAAGGTGCAACCGTAGCCGTCTTAGGTGGCCCTTTATAGGATCCCACTCAAGAGCCCCGTTAGGAGCCAAGTTAGGTGCACCTAACGCGGCACCTAGGATTTAGGTGCACCCTACCCTCTGGGTGAGGTCAGAGGATGCTCCCCGTGGTCGATCCTCTCCGCTGGTCCACTTGTTATACCGCCGCCGGTATTGTTGTCCTCCACGTTAACACACGACGGTCAACAACCTTACTTATGTTAAGATATGATCTTGTTCTGCGGTGATTTAGACCAACATAGGATTTATCACACAAGAATGTCATCATGTTCCCATAATAATCCTCAGATATCACTACATAACCCTTTTGTGATGATATGCCTACCTACTCATAGAGCGGTTTAATGTTCACTCTAAATTATTAACTGAGTTCGTTTTTAATATCTCGGTTACAACTCATTTATGACTGACGTGATGTGCCTGACGTGCTGTAGTTGAGACAGCGGTTCTGATCTTCTATATTGGCCCCTGCGCACGCAGCATCATGGTACTACGCCACACACACACACACACACACACACACACACACACACACACACACACACACACACACACACACACATACACCCACCGAAGGGAAATGAAACTGTCTTCCTTATGAGAAGGAATGATGGCTTTAAAGTTCAGTATGAGAAAGCATGAGATCACTCTGGATATAAAGCTGATAGCAAAATAATAACAATGTATGATAAACTCTTGCACCAACAAAGTGTGTGTGCGTGTGTGTGTGTGTGTGTGTGTGTGTGTGTGTGTGTGTGTGTGTGTGTGTGTGTGTGTAAGACTAGCTGAAATGTCATTTGAGCTGGATCAGTGATAGGACAAAGACTGCTCTCACATTTCTCTCTCTCTCTCGCTCTCTCGCTCAGACTTTGACCTAGAGCTGTTGTTCTCTGTTGTGTCTTAGTTCTGTTCAGTTAACCAGTCGGCCAAATAGCTGACTAGCCACGAGCTACATAGCTCTCTCACTATAGCACAGAGAGAACATTACCAGTGCATCGGATAATGATTATCAAATCATGTTTCAGCATATTCCTAAATAAGTTTTAAGGTATGTTTTCACCTGCACGATTGAACAGGTATACGGAACGCACAGACACGCAGACAGACAGACAGACGGACAGACGGACAGACAGACAGACTGAACTGTTGGTTACACAACAGACCGACCCAGAGAGTGTTTTGGAAACATGAGGCACAAATAATATTGGGGCCCCGCCCACTTCCCTACTTCTGTCATTTGGTTGGACTGTCAGTCAATCACTCTCTCTGTCTGTTATTTACCTTTCTCCATAAATCAGCTTTGTTTTGTAACTGACAAATGTGTAGTTTTAGTAGTGTTTTACCCCTACTGAAACACAAATAGGCTTCACACTGTTTTCAACTCACAGCCCTTTTGACCTTTTCTATATATTCTCTCTCCCGGTCTCTCTCACTCATGTCTGTCTCATGTCTGTTTTCTGAATCCTTTGTTATAAGATTCATTGTGGATCTAATCCACTTGTCCTCCCTTTAATACGCACACACACACAAACAAACATTTACACACAAACCAACACACAAAAACCAACACAAACACAAACCAAGGCACACGCCACAAACAACATTTTTTAGAGTCTGATCATGAATTGCATAGTGTCTGACTTCTGTCTATCTTTATGTCTGTCTCCCTGCCTTTCTATCTGTCTGTCTGTCTTCATGTCTGTCTCTCTGTCTGTCTCCCAGACCTTGTATCCCCAGGCTTGTTGGGATAGTTAGTTTTTCTTGGAATCCCTCTCATCATGGTTCTGAAGACACAAGTCACACCAGCGTGACGCTACCATTTATCAAAGCTGTCACGACCCCCCCCTTCATAAACCATCTCCTCTCTGGATGGGTTTGAGAAACGTTAATCGCCGTAGCAACATCTTAATCACCACACAGTGCTAGACAGGTGAGCTCATCACCTTCAGAGTCAAAACACCTGAAGTGCTTCAGGATGACAGCTCTGTCTGTCTGTCTGTCTGTCTGTGTCTCTCTCTCTCTCTCTCTCTCTCTCTCTCTCCCCCACTTACATTAGCGCCCTCACTGTGTTTGTTTTCAATAATAAGCTAGCAGGTTGCTAGCCACACAGAGCCTGTCCCAGCCTGTTAGCCTAATGCTATTGGTTGGAGATGCTTTCATCTTCCCTTGGTGGCTTGGAGATCCTTTATAGCGGGCGGGCCCCCCTCCAAGCCGTCTCCTTGGTGATGACAGCTCCTGAGGGGAAGACAATGAGGGTCTGTGTCGTTCCACTGTCCACCTCCAGCATTTACCATTCGGGATCTAAACCTAGCTTAGCTGTAAGAGGCCGTCTTCAGTTAACCAAACCATCCGTAACAATGCAGCAAAACTTTCCGTTAGCCTCGTGGCATGATTGCCTCAGTCCTATTTTAAGGTTCATCATGGATTTAGTGTCAATAATGCCAAAGTCTAATAGCTGACTTAAGCAAATAGGGATTATGGAATGTAAAAAACACTCTGATTGGCTCCGGATATAGCCAACTAGGCACAGTGAATCAGCAGCGTTACTAGAGTAGAGTTAGGTTAGGTATCACAATGTGGCCAAAATATGACTCAAGCATCTATGCTATGAGGCTAACGATTTGTGACTACATAAAGGTTTGTAGACCAATGATGCATCATTCAGATGTATTAGTTTAGCTATGAGCTTGGTTAGCTAGTTTTACTCTGCTTTCCAGTAGAACGTACTGGCGACCCAGCAGCCTACGAGCGAACTGAGCGCGTGCAGCCATGAGTCGGACGGAATGCTCTCCGATGCTGAGTGACATGTGACCTCTCCCCGAAGCAGTTACATAATGCAGCTTTAAAATCTAGATGTATAGTGTGTTTCTGAGTGTTTCTTATATCATAGCTGCTTAGGGCCACAGCTGTTCATTCAGGGCCGATCATTCAGGTCTGTGTGATGATGCCTTCACACATGACATAACTCAGATGGTGCACAGGACACACACATACACATTTACATATGCATATGCATATACATACACATACACATACACATACACACAAACACACACACACACACACACACACACAGACACTCACATTCATGCAAGGCAGGGACTTGCACACAGCGCACACACACATCCATGTAACGCAGAGGACACACACACACACAGACTTTGTTGTGTTTGAATGGAGAAATGCTTTCCTTTATTTAGACGGTCCACATGTATCTTCTCTTGATGTTCAACCTGTTTGATGTGTTTTGTCTGAAATCCTTTTACCTCAGAGCTCACAAACAAAGACGATGCTCGTCTTTGTTTGTGTCATCAAAGAGGGGAGAGACAGCGGATATCAATGAATACAGTTAAAAATACCAGACAGTCAAAGACAAAAAAAAACGAAAATGCTTTGTAGTTAGATTCATCCAATAATAAAAAAATAAAAAAATAAAAATAAAAAACTCTGTAGTCACTCCGGAATGAATTCATGTATGTTTCAGTTTCAAACCAGTTATGCTATATTGTTTTCTTTGCTTCAGTAAATCCAGCATGTTATTGTATCCCTTATCCTCCTTATCCCTTATTCCTTAAAATTAATTAATTATTGAAATTCATTAAAATGATCTCTTTCTGACTTAGCCGGTCGACCCCTGAGCAAGGCAGTGTGTAGCGGTGTAATCCCACAGGAACGATTCAAGCGTCTCTGCAGTTTGTTTGTTGTCCGTGTTCCTTGAAGGCTTTCGTTAATTATTAATGAGAGGTTCTGATTACCCGGAGGAGCCTGCTGCCTCATCATGATCCGCAGGATCACCAGTCTCTGGCATGACACTCCTGTCAATCAAAGGCATGTCCCGCCCCCTTCAGAAGCACTCACACTGACCCACACCTGCTTCCTGTGTGTGCGTGCGTGCGTGTGTGCGTGCGTGCGTGCGTGTGTCTATGTGTCGGGGGGGGCAAGAGTGTGTGTGTGTGTGTGTGTGTGTGTGTGTATGTGTGTGTGTGTGTGTGTGTGTGCGTGTGTGTGTTATTCATAATAAATATTCATATTAATGAATTTAAGAGAATTGTTATGCAGATTAACTGAAGGCCTGCCAGCTGTGGCTACGTGACCACGTGGTTGTGTCATGTGACCTGGGTCATGTGACCCTCCACTGAGGAAGTCATCATTAGTACAACGTGTATTTACTGTATCGCCTTAAAGGTACAAGCTGGGGTTGAGAATTGTATCTTTGTTTAACTGAGCATGTGGTTACACACACACACACACACACACACACACACACAGTGTGGGTCAGCCCCCTAGCTGTTTATTGGCACAGACTTGTATTTGTATTAAATTGAATGTGACATGAATTAGGTTCAACCATTTTGTCAATTCCTTCATGTCTTTTTTTTCATGTTCATTTTAAATTGAAGTCTTCGCTTCAAAGGTGGCTGCCCTTAACCTGTGTGTGTGTGTGTGTGTGTGTGTGTGTGTGTGTGTGTGTGTGTGAAAGGGAAACCTTTGTTTCCCTTTCACACACACACGATGCCAAAGACGATGCCAAACACTTCCCGTCTGCTGTCGTCCATTTCCTTCCCTTCATCGCTTTTGTCTCTTTATGCTCTGGGAAGCTAGGAGTAGGACACACACACACACACACACACACACACACACACACACACACATACACAGACACACAACACACAGGTTCCCTCTGGTTGAGTGGAGAATAGAGAGACTGAATTCATAAATAGCTGTATAGGGCGCACAGGTCTGTAGGATAGAGTTGTCTTGGTGGACATTGGCTTGCATTCTGTCTCCCTGCCTTTCACTGTCTCTCTCTCTCTCTCTCTCTCTCTCTCTCTCTCTCTCTCTCTCTCTCGGCAGTGATGCTGGTCATAGTCTACCAGGTTGTGTTTGTGTTGTGGTTGTTGTTGGGGTGTTTGTGGTCAGGTTTCCGTTGCTAGTTAACTCCTGCGGTAGTCAAAGGCGTCTCCGCTCTGTTGGGACAGTAAAGGACTCAGGTCTGCTGCTGGACGCTCTTCAGATGACCTCAGGGGGGGGGGGGGGGGGGGCTTGCTGGTGTCATCAGGGGGCAGTGTGTGTGTGAACAGAGGCTCTGTTCTCTGGGCCAAGTCCTGCTGAGTCACCGGCTGTCCCTGCTCTCCAGGTAGGGTGGGGTCACCGTGGCAACCAGGTTGTCCTGGTGGTGGCTGGTTGTCCTGTTGCCCCCCCAACCCCCCACCTGCCCGCCCTCAGCAATTGGCCAATTGTCGGCAGACAGGGAGCTGATTGGCTGGATTTCAAGAAGAGAGAGTGGAAGTCAATAGGGCTGGGGTCAGTGGAGTCGCCACGTTGATGGTGATGCGTTTTTAAAGGTGCGGTATGTACAATGAGGTAGCCTCTAGTGGTGAGCTGGCAGATTGCAACCCACTGAATCCATCCCAACCTCACCCCTCCCTTTCTAACGACTGCAGTGATAGAATAGGGCTCAAACTAACACTATTTAAAACATACTTTTCTGCCGAGTTCAGCTTTAATATATTTTTATATATATCAGTGCCTCGTCTCATCTCTGTTCTGCTCTGGGCTTGATGATGATGATATCATCAACCTATTTACCAGAAGCCGCTCTGTCTCATGACTGCCCATGACAACGTTGGTTTGATCACAAACAAACAAACAACATTTCACACTGCCTTATTTTCCTCTGAAGTAGTGTTTCTCCTTTTCCCTCCTCTCCTTTGTACTCCATCTCTCTCTCTTCTCTCTCCTCTTAGCTCTTCTCCTCCTTTCTCCCTTCTCTCCTTTCCCCTCTCAATTCCCTCCTCTGTCCTCCTCTCTGTCTCCTCTTCCCTCCTCTCTCATTTCTCTCTCCTCTCCCCTTCTCCTCTCCCTCCCTCTCTTCTCTCTCTCTCCTCTCTCTCCTCTCTCCCTCTCCCCTTCTCCTCTTCTCCTCGCACTATACAGGTCCCATGACTACTTAAAAGACCTAGTTTGACCCCCAAACAAACACTTTTTTATTTATACCACTCTAATTTCCTGCCCATTCCCGACAAGACATCTTCCGATCATCTAATGTACTCGTTACTCGCTCGTTTGATCCCGGTGTATCTGTCCCTCCTTGACCTGGTGTCTAATCGCTCCCCTCCTCTGGTCTGGAGCCAACAGGGGGGTCTTTGTCAACACG
>NC_136951.1:14136852-14144352 GCF_949987615.1 Pollachius pollachius
CTCTACCGCCAGCACCCAGATGAACGCCCAGAGCTCTCGCTCCCACGCCATCTTCACCATCCACCTGTGCCAGGTGCGCGTCTGCGCGCCCGACAACGACGTACGTACCTGTCCGTCCCTATGGCAACAGCACCATGTAGTCAATATATACATAGATATATATTTATATATATATAATATATTTTTTTTTATTTCTATTTCAAAGATGGAAAACAACAAATACTAAAAACACAAAACTTTATTTCAGGTGACTTTTTATTTGAATTACCGTATTTTCCGCACTATAAGGCGCACTTAAAAACCGGTAATTTTCTCAAAAAACGACAGTGCGCCTTATAATCCGGAGCGCCTTATATATGGATCAATTGGTTAATTGGTTGATCCATACTGGTTGTAAACGGGGCTCTGTCAAAATGTTTCAGTATGAAAAACCAATAAAAACAATTTAATAATAATAATAAAATGTTTCACTACGACTACGATAAAGCCACACCGCTTGCAGCATTACGGCTATCATAGTCAGTGCACACAGCATTTTACTGCGCTTACTCACGGAAGGTCACACTATACGATCACAGAGCCAGGAAATCGGGCGGAAGACTGGCCACACTACAAGATTCGAGGGTGCGATGCTCTACTTTGTATCATTCACGTTTGCAAGATATTTTAAAAATCTAAGGTTTGGAACTGCGTAATTGTGTTTTACTTTTTTGTCATAAAGGTTCCAGTTTTATATCTGCTAAAGGCAGCAACTCGTCCTCACAGTTGCGTTGCGCGTGACGAGCTATACAATTAGCACAGCTCCATCTAGTGGATGCATAACGCATCCCCAGTCAAACGTTTGACTGCAATATCTTCTATGCTATGCGCCTTATAATCCGGTGCGCCCTATTTATGAAAAAAGTTCTAAAATAGGTCATTCATTGAAGGTGCGCCTTATAATCCGGTGCGCGTTATAGTGCGGGAAATACGGTATTTTAAATTAGACAATTTTGTTTTGAATTTACTGCAGCATCCCATGACCTCATGTTTGTTTACTGTTGAAATGTATGTTGTTGTTGTTGATTTGTTTTGTCCTCCATGAAATATATATATTTTTTTACGTCAAAAAATATATACATTTACTTTTTTTGAATGTCCGAACTTTAAACTTTTCCGTACGATGCGTTACATTGTGATCGGACCGAACCGATGCAGAACTTTATTAACAAACACAAACCTAACGCCTCAGCTGGTCTATGTCCCTCCTCCAGGAGAACGAGACGGACAACCGTCTGGCCGGCGCCCCACGGGGGTACCGAGTTCGAGACCCTCAGCGCCAAGTTCCACTTCGTGGACCTGGCGGGCTCGGAGCGGCTGAAGAGGACCGGGGCCACAGGCGACCGCGCCAAGGAGGGCATCTCCATCAACTGTGGACTGGTGGGCATTCATTGTATTCAATAGCAGACATTCATGTTAGTGCTGCTAGCCCCCCGTTACGATACAATGCGATATGTTACATCTTTATTTGTCAGTTTGGGCTGAAATTCATTTTGCATCCCTGGGCAGCTAATTTAAGGAAAAAAGGACATATACATATAATACATATAGCATCAATAGACAAACATGTAGGCATACATGTGAGACATAAAGCATCGATAGACAAACATAAAACATGAAACGTATCCACAAATTGCAGTATCAAGCATGACAGAAGAAAAAGAAAAGAAGAAAAATACATACATTACAAAAAGGCTACATAAACATATTCAACATTTCATCACTTGGAGATATTTAATGAAATAAATATTGCAGCACTTCTTAATGGACCTTTAGCACAGCACTGTTCCTAAGGGTCCCATTGGACCACGCCCATGACCCCACGGCAGACTAGTGGGAAGAAACCTGCGGAGGCAACAGGTGGACAGACCTTCTGCTGGAACGACAGTGCTCCCCGGTGGCTCGATGTTGAACTGCACCAGACGACGCATTTCCCTGCCTTATGTACACATCCATAAGGAAGTACAGATTCAAGCACAGTCTTCCTCTGTCCCAGCTGTTGCTCAAAAGCCGTTTTAAATTTGGGATTCACTTGAATTCTTGTAACCTTGTAAAACTGTTTCTTCTGTTTCTTTCTCCCCTTCCTATTTTTTTCCTCCTAAATATTCTCCTCTTCATCACCTTTTATTCTTTGTATATTCTCCTCTTTCCGCCTATAATCCTCCTCCACCACCTCCTTCCTCTCCTCTTGCTCCTCCTTCATCTCTCTCTAACGCAACCCTCTCCTCCTCCCCCACCTCCTCCTCCTCTCCTCTCCCACCCCTCCCCCTCTTCTCCTCCCCCTCTCCCCCTCTTCTCCTCCCCCTCTCCCCCACCTCCTCCTCCCCCTCTCCCCCACCTCCTCCCCCTCTCCCCCACCTCCTCCTCCTCCTCTCCCCAGCTGGCCCTGGGTAATGTGATCAGTGCGCTGGGCGACCGCAGCAAGCGCTCCACCCACGTCCCGTACCGGGACTCCAAGCTCACCCGCCTGCTGCAGGACTCCCTGGGGGGCAACAGGTACCAGAGCTCCCTGCTTCCACCAGGGCCCTCCTCAGCTAGCCTCTCTCAGTACTAGCCCCCCCCCCCCCCCCCCCCGAACCAGACCCAGCAGCAGGACCCCCACCTGGGGGAACCAGAACCAGTACCAGCCCCCCCCCGAACCAGACCCAGTATTAGGACCCCTTCCTGGGGGAACCAGACCCAGTATTAGGACCCCCTCCTGGGGGAACCAGACCCAGTATTAGGACCCCCTCCTGGGGGAACCAGACCCAGTATTAGGTCCTAACATTTTACTTTTTGCCTGTAGCCTAGAGCCGGACAAGCGTTCTCACAGGAACAGTGTTCTAACATGTATCCTGCGTCGTCTCCCACCGATTGTATTATAATCAATTATGAATTGTGCATTATTAATATCGCACCAACCATAAACAAACATATACAAATATAATCAGCACAGCAATACCTCTTGATAACGCAACTACATAATCCAACTGTGCTCAGATCGAGGTGAGGCCTGCACCGATATGAGGCCACGGTTCACATGGAATTCATTCCAACATGGCGCTCTGTTCCCCCCCCCCCCAGCCAGACGGTGATGATCGCCTGCATCAGCCCGTCGGACCGGGACTTCATGGAGACGCTGAACACGCTGAAGTACGCCAACCGGGCGCGCAACATCAAGAACAAGGTGGTGGTGAACCAGGACCGCGCCAGCCAGCAGATCAGCGCACTGCGCACCGACATCGCCCGCCTGACCATGGAGCTGATGGAGTACAAGACGGTGACTAGCGGTGTTAGCATGTTAGCTTCATGGTTAGCATGTTAGCCTTAGGGTTAGCTTCTGATAGAGCTGACGGAGTACAAGACAGTGACTCAGCGGTGTTAGCCTGTTAGCATGAGGGTTAGCTTCTGATAGAACCGATGGAGAACAGGACGGTGACACAGTGGTGTTAGCATGTTAGCATTAGGGTTAGCTTCTGATAGAGCTGATGGAATGCAAGACGGTGACTAGCGCTGTTAGCATTAGGGCTAGCTGATGATAGAGCCGAGGATTTCAGACCGATTTCAGGAATATCTAGTCTATATATCTAGTATATATATCAAAGTTCAAAAAGTTCAAAATCAGCTTTATTGTCAATTCCAAAATATGTGCAACAAAAAAATAGAGGAATCAAAATTGCGTTTGTCTCTGACCCACGGTGCAATAATTAGAGAGGACACAGTTTGGTCAAATGGAATAAAAAAAGTAATATTTAGAATAAATAAATACTAAATAGTGCAAAATAATTCTGAATAGAGCAAAGGCAGGCAAAACGAAACGGTAAAACAAAAACAAAATATTTACAATAAAGTTAAAAAAAGTAAAGCTAAATCTCTGTCTCCTCCTGATGACCAGTCTCTCTACCCTGAGGTCCGTTGTCATGACGCCCGTCTCTCTCTCTCCGCCCGCTGCAGGGGAAGCGGACGGTGGGCGAGGACGGGCAGGAGGGCGTCAACGACCTGGTGCATGAGAACTCCATGCTGCAGACGGAGAACAGCCACCTGCGTGTGCGCGTCAAGGCCATGCAGGAGACGCTGGACGTGCAGCGGGCCCGCCTCACCCAGGTCCTCAGCGACCAGGCCAACCAGAACCTGGCCGCCGCAGGTGTGGGGGGGGGGGGGGGGGGGGGGGGGGGGGGGGGGGTCCTAGTGTGGTCCATCCTGTGGCTGGTCCTACCCTGGTCTTATGCTGGTGATACGTTGGGCTGTATGTGGCTCAGGAGGTAGAGCGGGTTGGCTGGTACCCGGAGGGTTGATAGGTCAATCCCCTGCTCCTAGCTGAGGGTGAATGTGATGCAGTATTATAAAGAGCTTTGGCCGGCCACTGGTTGAAAAAAGCGCGATATAGATGCAGTATATTGACCATTTACCATTTACCATACGTTGGGGACTTTGAGGATGAGAGAGGTTCTGAGACTGAGACCTTTTGTCTCTGGCCTTGTGAAAGTCCAGCAGTGGTCACACTATACACTCATGAGCCAGGTGCTTTAGCTTTAGATGGGATTACAGTGTAGTGGCTTTAAGACTCCCAGCCTAAAGGTTCTGGGTTCAATCCCCAATGTCACACTCGGCCTACCTGAAGACCTCCTTGAGAAAGAGGTTCTAACTAGTAATGCGCGATATAAACGATATACGATATAAACGATAAAAAATGGCCTACGATAGAGATTTTAATTCTATCGCCCTATCGCGATAATGCATGTTGATGACGCAAAATACAATGTTTAATTTTTGGTTTGGTGCAATTCCTTTTCACATTGCAATTTTCGCAACAGCGCCAGAATTCGTCAACAAACCTGCATGTGTAAAGAACGTTAACCCATTTGTACCAGCTGCTGTGCGGCGCAACATTGTATCTAGTAGATACAATGTTGATCCGCGCATCCGGTACAAATGGGTTAATGGTAAACACGCATTGATGCGCAATCCGGTCTTAAAGGTAAACACGCACAGAGGCGTGATCCGGTCTGAATGGGTTAAATCATTGGACAAAAAGGTCTGGGCGTTAAAGAAAAAGGGGGGGGGGGGTGAAGCACCGGTGAAAGTAAACAATCATGGATATCCAGCGTGATATACATTGATCTGCGGACTGGTCCAACTCCTTCTCCCTCATCCTGACTCGGAATGTGTTAAATGCATCGGCATTTTTGAGTTATGTTTTCCAGCATACTTTTTACTTGCTTTTGTCGGACCGTCGGGTGGTGGCTCAACATGGAGCAAAGAGGAGACGGAATGTCTTTTGGATATCGGACCCAAATATCCAAAAGACGTTCCGTCTCCTGTTCTCTGCATCTTGGGTGGCATTTAAGAACCAAGGACTTAAACTAAGTGTAGTGCCTTTTAGAATGGTTTGCACTAAAGAAAAGAAACCCAATACTAATTTTATTTATCTGCAACATTATGTTGTATGATTACAGTGTTTCACAATAAATGTTCTCGAAATGACATACCGTATTTCCCGCACTATAACGCGCACCGGATTATAAGGCGCACCTTCAATGAATGACCTATTTTAGAACTTTTTTTCATAAATAGGGCGCACCGGATTATAAGGCGCATAGCATAGAAGATACTGCAGTCAAACGTTTGACTGGGGATGCGTTATGCATCCACTAGATGGAGCTGTGCTAATTGTATAGCTCGTCACGCGCAACGCAACTGTGAGGACGAGTTGCTGCCTTTAGCAGATATAAAACTGGAACCTTTATGACAAAAAAGTAAAAACACAATTACGCAGTTCCAAACCTTAGATTTTTAAAATATCTTGCAAACGTGAATGATACAAAGTAGAGCATCGCACCCTCGAATCTTGTAGTGTGGCCAGTCTTCCGCCCGATTTCCTGGCTCTGTGATCGTATAGTGTGACCTTCCGTGAGTAAGCGCAGTAAAATGCTGTGTGCACTGACTATGATAGCCGTAATGCTGCAAGCGGTGTGGCTTTATCGTAGTCGTAGTGAAACATTTTATTATTATTATTAAATTGTTTTTATTGGTTTTTCATACTGAAACATTTTGACAGAGCCCCGTTTACAACCAGTATGGATCAACCAATTAACCAATTTATCCATATATAAGGCGCTCCGGATTATAAGGCGCACTGTCGTTTTTTGAGAAAATTACCGGCTTTTAAGTGCGCCTTATAGTGCGGAAAATACGGTACTATATTTCTCTTTTTTTTAAATACATTTAGCAGTTTGGCTTTCCTTAGGGTCTATGTAACCTGTTCTGAAACGGTTATTTTATGATTTTATATCGTGATATATATCGTTATCGCAAGAGGCTGCAATGTATATCGCAATATGGATTTTAGGCCATATCGCCCATCTCTAGTTCTAACTCAACTCACTGGAAGCTGCTTTGTGATTGTCTGCTAAATTACTGAATAGGACATGAGATAGGATATAGATAATAAGTAATGAATGAATAAAATAATTAATAATTATGTCCCCTCCCAGGTGAAGGCAGCGAGGAGATCGGCAACATGATCCACAACTACATCAAGGAGATCGAGGAGCTCAGGTACCCATGACAACCACTCGGACACGCCCCCTCCTCACGACAACGGGACGCGACCCCATCTCACGGCCCTCTCTCCTCTCTCCCCTACCTCCTCTCCCCTTACTCTCTCCTCTCCTCTCTCCTCTTCCCCCTCTCCTCTCCCCTCCCATCTCCCCGTCTCTCCCCTTTCTCCTCCCCCCTCTCTCCTCTCTCCCCTCCCCACTCTCTCCTCCCCTCTCTCCTCTCCTCTCCCCCCTCTCTCCCCTCCCCCCTCTCCCCTCTCCTCTTCTCTCCTCTCTCCTCTCCCCTCCCCCCTCTCCTCTCCCCCCTCTCCTCTCCCCTCTCCCCTCTCCTCTCCCCTCTCCCCTCCCCCCTCTCCTCTCCCCTCTCCCCTCCCCCTCTCCCCTCTCCCCTCTCCTCTCCTCTCCCCCTCTCCCCTCCCCCCGCTCCCCTCTCCCCCCTCTCCTCTCCTCTCCCCTCTCCTCCCCCCCCCTCTCCTCTCCCCTCCCCCGTCCTCCCTCTCCCCTCTCCCCTTCTCCCCCCTCTCCTCTCCCCTCTCCTCTCCCCTCCCCCCTCTCCTCTCCCCTCCCCCCTCCTCCCTCTCCCCTCTCCCCTTCTCCCCCCTCTCTCCCCTCTCCTCCCCCCCGTCTCCCTCTCTCAGGGCCAAGCTGCTGGAGGCAGAGGCGGTGGGGGAGAACCTGAGGAGGAACCTAACCCGCGCCTCCACGCGCTCCGCCCTGTTCGCAAGCCCCGCCCCCTTCGGCCTGGCGCCGGAGAAGGAGTCCGTGGAGATCATCGAGATGGCCAAGAAGGACCTGGAGAAGCTGAAGAAGAAGGAGAAGAAGAAGAAGAAGAGGTGAAGCAGCTCAGGAGCTGAAGTACTTCATGAAGGAACTCTGCGTCTGTGTGTTTGTGTGTGTTTGTGTGTTGGTGTATTTGTGTTCT
>NC_136951.1:14149352-14159352 GCF_949987615.1 Pollachius pollachius
TTATATATTTATGTAATCAAATTAGACAAACGTATATCTTTAGAGTTGCCTGGTAACTGTAGTCACCTAGCAACCTAGGTGTCAGCCAACTAGTGTTGCCAGATATAATGAGGAAAAACAGGCAACGTTAAGTCAGAATTAGCCCCGGTGCGCTTTAATAGTGAGTCTTATTCTAACTCGGAGCAGATTGTGAGCCTTGTGTGATTAATAACCAGAGGGCCTAGCGCGGTGTGTTTGTGTGTGTGTATGGGCTCTGTCCTGAGACGTATGATGGGAAATGGAGCTCAGACTCCGCCGCTGTTGCTTGTTATTTCCCTGCTGAGATCAGGCGTGTCGCCGTTGTAGGGTTACGTAAGGCGGTCCCTGTCAGTGTATTGTTCACATGTAGTGAGTCTACAGTGGATTACATCTTAATTACAGCTGAAGTTGTTTTCTTACTTATTAAGTCATTACTTTCATGTTTTTCCTTACTATTTATTTATTTATTTATTTATTTTGTTTTGTTTGACATGGACATAACAATATCATTGGATGAACCAGATGCATTGTTATAAGTGTATTAGCATTAACGCTAGTTTTAGACACCTGTCCAGGGGGAGGCTTTTTTTAAAAAACAAAACAATCAAAGAAAGAAACAAGATAAAATATTAGAGAGGGAAAACCTGATAAAAAAAATCCAATATACAGTGTTTAAAGAGCAGCAGTATAATGATATATTTACAAAATATCTACCTGGAGTACAGCAAAGGCAGCATGATCAGACAATAAACCAGTTGTAAATTATGCTCCACATGTCAGTTCCCCTTTCCCACCAGTAGACACCAGTCTCTTGGAGAACAAAATAAACGATGTCTAGCGAGAGACAGAGCCGTTTGAGGGGCTGTACTGAAGCTGTCTCCTTGTGCCGCTCCGCAGCACCAAGTGAAGCAGCTGGAGGCCCAGAAGAGGCAGCAGCAGGTCATCCTCCGGCGCAAGAACGAGGAGGTGAAGAACGGAGACCACCGAACCATCGTCTGATGCCAATTGCTATGTCTCTTTCTATTGCTGTTATTTTTTTTCTTATTGTTTTTTAATAACTTTTGTGTACCTTTTGAACTGTTTCCTTGACTGCCGAGAAAGGCGCCTTCAAATTAAATGTGTTATTATTATCATTATTATTGATTAATTAATTTATTCTTAATTGTGTCATCGTTAAGAGCTAAGCGATGACACAAACCAAACCTCAGGGGTCAGTCAACGAGCCCCTCCCCTGGGGGGGTTCCCCTCCGTGAGGACGGTGTGATGACTTCCTGTTTCCTGTTGCCCAGGTGACGGCCCTGAGACGGCAGGTGAGGCCGTCCTCAGGTAAGGTGGGCCGGAAGGTCAGCCTACCTGAGCCGCTGCCAGACCCCGCCCAGCGGCCCCCCACAGGGGGGAGACTGCCGGGGTCCGCCCCCGCCAACGGAGCCAGGTGGGTGGGGGTTTGTGTCTGTGTGTGTATGTGGGGGGGGGCATGTGCGAATGTGAAAACCCTGTTATTAACCGTTTTAAAATAAAGTTGATGACCGACTGATTCTCCCTCCCCACGTACACAGGAAGTCCCCGGTGCAGACAGGAAGTGCTCCCACGAAGCGCGCGGCCCGTGTGAAGTGGCAGTCCCTGGAGCGGCGCATCAGTGACATCATCATGCAGAGGATGACCCTCTCCAACATGGAGGCCGACATGAACCGCCTGCTGAAGGTGACCTCACTAACATGGAGGCCTAGATCGTTAGCTTAGCATAACCTTAAGTTTTACACCTTTGTTACACACTTCCACTGCCACAAACACACACACACACACACAGGAACAATCAAACACACACACGCACACGCACACACAGAAATAATCAGTCCTGTTGGGTTTCCTCTCGGGTTTCCTCCCAAACCTACTCTGAACTTCTAACTCATAGATTCTAGGTGTTTCAAAACACAATTAAAATCAAACTTTTACTTTGAAAATCTCTGCCCCCAGAAACGTGAGGAGCTGACCCGGCGCAGCGAGCGGGTGAGCAGGAAGAGAGAGAAGATGGTGGTGGACGGGGCGGACGCCGACCGCTCGCTGCCCTCGCTCCAAGAGGAGCTGGAGTCGCTCGCCGCCAACATCGACTACATCAACGACAGCATCGCCGACTGCCAGGCCAACATCATGCAGATAGAGGAGGCTAAGGTCAGGAGCAGAGGGTTCTGGATAATGTACTTTATTAGAGGATATATTACCAACATCCACCACATCATGCAAATAGATGAGGCTAAGGTCCGGAGCAGGGGCTTCTGGGTAATGTAGTTTGTAGTTAATTAGTTAAATGATTATTGATATATTACGAACAGGGACTACACGCAGATAGAGGCACACACATACACACACGCACACTCACTCACTCACTCACTCACTCACTCACTCACTCACTCACTCACTCACTCACTCACTCACTCACTCACTCACACACACACACACACACACACACACACACACACACACACACACAGGATGTTAATCAAAGGGGTTCTGGGTAATGTAATTTCGTTCATTGTGTAGCGAAAATGAGCAACTACACAGTAGCATGCGAATTGGTGTTAGTCAAGTGTTTAAGCTATTATACTCACAGTAGACTGTAGAGTTACCCCTTGCAAAAAAACCCTCCTACCTTAATGATTTACACATACTGTACAGAGATCTTGAAGTCATTTTAACCTGTAGGTGGCAGCAGACCGACATTAGTAACATCGTTGGGATTGTGTGTGTGGTTCTGTGTGTTTCTCTCCTGATGGGAGACAGGAGGAGGGAGACACTTTGGACGTAACCACGGTGATCAGCTCCTGTAGCCTATCAGAGGCCCGCCTCCTGCTCGATCACCTCATCTCCATGTCCATCAATAAGGTACCCTCTCAGATCCAGGACATAGTCAGCACCGCAACATACTCACAACGCAATGGTCTATTCTCAGATCCAGGACATAGTCAGCAACACAACATACTCCCTACAACGCTTTGGTCCATCTACAGATCCAGGACATATTCTACTCTGCACCTCGAATACTCACTAGTCCACTCCCATACATCTACAGTCTCAGGTTATGGTCAGTACCACAGTATTGGGACATGTTCTAACTACAGTGCCAGGTTGAGTCAATATAAGAATTCAATATAAGAAGTATCAAAATATATTTGGCACCAGAATCTAGTCTGGTGCCAAAGTCTTTAAAATGTAAAAATAAAAGCAGGACTACACACAATGCCTCATTCAAGCAACAAAAGCTTTTATTGGTCTCTTCTTTTTGCTCACAAAGGTCAGGGTGATTACACTTCAGTTGGCTGAAATTGCTGCCAGTTTGCTACCAATTTGAGCCAATCCAAAACAAACGCTAGCCCTGCCGTTTGCATTGCCTGGAATCCCGTAGGTGGGACGCCGCTGCCTGCCCCCCAGCCCTCACCCCAACCATCTTTACCCCTCTTGTTCAAAATTGACATATGTAGACATCAACAGATAGAAAGAATATCACTCAAACGTAATTCTACAGCTGAGTGTAACTGGTTAGAAATGCCACAGCCATCCCTCATCTCTTCTGCAGTTGCCTCATTCGAAAGCAACTGCCTCTGCATGAGGCCACTGATTGGTCGAGGCCCTCGACCAATCAGGGCAGATCTTCCCTGATTTGTTGGGTAGCGGATGATTTGGTGTATCCCCCACACTTACTACGTTAAGCACTTAAGGTGTCTTGAAACGCTCTTCATCAAAGCAAGCACATACAAACACTCCTAGAACAAGTGACCTGTCCCTCTTCTAAACCCTCTGTGGCGTCATTTGCACAACATTTACATTTACATTCAGGGCATTCGGCAGACGCTTTTATCCAAAGCGACTAACAATAACCAAACTTGTCAGAAGAACGAGGAACGACACTGTATCGCTTTCAGTACAGTAAGGATGTTCACAGAACCAAGGACCTTGTTGGTGAAGTGCCCCACCCTCCCCCCTCCGCCCGCAGGGTCTGCTGGCCGCCCAGAAGGACTCCCAGGTGAAGGTGATGGAGGGTAAGCTGAAGCAGACGGAGATCAACAGCTCCACTCAGAACCAGCTGCTCTTCCACATGCTGAAGGAGAAGGCGGAGCTCAACCCCGAGCTGGACGCGCTGCTGGGGAGCGCCATGCAAGGTACGGCGCGCGCGGCGCACGCCGACTGTACACACGCTTAAAGGCTTAGCTATGGTTCCACGTCGATGCAACGCAAGGGGGTTTGCGGATCCATCGCGTCCTTACGGAACCTCCTTGCGTCCACCGCATGGGTTTACGTAAGCGGACCAATCACAGCCCCCCGCTGCTGTGTTGAGGCGACGCAGCAGCGGGGGGCTGTGATTGGTCTGCTTGCGTAAACCCAACGCAAACCTGAAGCAGAACCAAAAAGGTTAAAGTCTGCCGTCGTTGATTGCGTTGCGTCACGGTAATCGGTAAACGGTACACAGCGACGTTACCTCGTTAAAAGTCCAAGAAATGTGATATTGTTTTATAACCATGGGACGCGGGGGTGTGACCGGGTTCCACAGCCACGGTTATTGATTTCGTTCCTCTTTGTTGTGTTTTCTTGTCTCTGTCGTGGTTTTTGTGTTCAGAGTTAGGTTACCTGTCCTCAGGTGAGTAATGGAGTCAGGGGAGCTAGGCAGACGCACAATGCAGGATCTCTGATTGGTTAAAATGTAATGAAAAAAATAAACCAATTAAACAGTTCACGTAATTTAACCTATTCTGGAGATGAGCTCAATGTTAGCTAAATTAGGTTAGCATGCTAAATGTTATTATGCTTATAAGGCTGATGTAGTTAGCTAACTTTATGTCGAAAATTAGCCCAACCCAACCTTATGTAGCAGGTTAGCAAGCCTTATGTAGCTTCGTGTCATCCTTGTGTTGTGTAGCTCATTAGCAAAACAAAATCAAGTGTTTGCAAACGGGTGAATTTTCCAAGTCATTCTAAATATATCTAAGGCTAGAGTCCTGCAGCGTGCCTCGCTAGCTCTGAATGCTAACCAAGTGGGTGTATCACACCCATGGCCTGCATGAGGTGCTAACTGTTGAAGTCCCTGTTGTTTTGCCTGCAATCTCCCGTCTGTTGTTGAACTAAAAACTCATCGTCCACCAGAACACACACTAGAACCAAAGAACACATTAAGTACCAACACCACTAAAACACACTAGAACCAAAGCCCACATTCAGTACCAACACACCCAGAACACATATGCTAACCAAAGCACACATTCAGTGCCAACACCTCTAGAACACACTAGAACCAAAGCTCACGTTAAGTACCAATACCACTAGAACACACACTAGAACCAAAGGACACATTCGGTACCAACACAACCAGAACACACACGAGAACCAAAGCACACATTCAGTACCAAAACCACTAAAACCAATAAAAGAACCACAGCACACATTAATTACCAACACCACTAGAACCAAATCGGACATTAAGTACCGAAACCACTAGAACCTGGATCACACACTCAGTCACTCGCTCATTCGCTCGCTGACTTACTCACTCACATACACCAATACTAGAGCACACACACTGGTCTGTACACAATAACATGCACTCTGGTCTATACACGATAACACACACTCTGGTCTATACACGACAACACACACTGGTCTATACACGATAACACACACTCTGGTCTATACACGATAACACACACTCTGGTCTATACACGATAACACACACTCTGGTCTATACACGATAACACACACTCTGGTCTATACACGATAACACACACTCCCCCTCCCTCACTCAGGTATTCTACTGACCGTCTTTAAGTAAAACATCTTACCTTGCCCTGACCCTTACCCTCTGACCCTTGAACCTTGACCCCTGCTGAATAATCACAACTCCCCCCCCCACCCCCCATGACTGCTGCCTGAAGCCAACAAGTGTTCCACAATAGATTATGTTGATGGTGTTTAAAAAACACACTCATATCCGTCGTATGTGTGTATGCGTTTGCATGTGTGTGTCTGCCTGTGCGCGTGTGTGTGTGTGTGTGTGTGTGTCCAGAACACGGAGAGGACAGCAGTAGTGATGAGTCAAGTCCCAGTCCGACCGCAGGCAGCAGGTATGAAATATGACACCTAATTTAAAGTTCTTACCTAATTTATCTAAAACCATATTGTGTCCTCTGGGATTAGAGCACCGCCTCATCGTGTGTTCCTGTAAGGGTTCGGGTTTGAGCCCTGTGAGCCCACTAGTATGAACAGGAATCAAATCACACTCAGAACAGCACTAGAAACAATACTATGTATTTGTATTAATATTATTGAAAAATTACCTCTATGAAATCTGTAAAATCCCCCTGAAATGCACACAATATTTATAATATATTGTGAACCTCTTTAGCTATATATAATATTTGTAAGCGGTACAGATTTGCTTTGCAGAAATCCCCTTTACAGGCCTGAAGCTCTGGGGTATTAGGTATTATCCGTGTATGATGGGTGAGATGATGCAGTGTGAATCATGTGTTTCCTTTGGTTAGCACGCTGGCTCCAGACCTGATGAAGTTATGTGGAGAAGGGAGACAGAGGAGTAAGGTACGGCTCATCGTATCGCTACACTATTCAACTCAACTTTATTGATACTGCACCTTTCATACACAAGGCACACTCAGTGGGCTTCACATAAAGACATGTCATACAGAAACACAGAACAGGAAAAAGAAAAAATGCAGAAAATAAATTAAACAATTGAATTTCAATAAAATAACTGTAACTGTTACTTAACCCAAATCGCTATTTTAAGATCCTAAGATCCTCATAATTTGCCATACTTTTTGTTTGGTCGAGTGACCTGTCAATCAACCTCCCTGTCGACCAATCCTGTGCTCTTCCCCAGGCTCGGAGGCGGACCACCACCCAGATGGAGCTGCTTTACGCGGGCAGCGAGGATCAAACCTGTGACCCGCTCTCGGAGGACCCGGCGGCGCTGCCCGTCTCACCCCCACTGCCTGCTGACATGCACGCTCCCACCACAGTGCACGTGAGCGAGCGCGAGAGCACAGCCGCCGCTCCGTCCATGCTCCGGACACCAGGCCGGTAGGTTCCCCCTGTGAGGACGTTGAGGACCTGCGGGTCTAAACCAGAGGTCTAGAGGTCTAGAGGTCTAGAGGTCTAGGGGTCTAGAGGTCTGGAGGTCTGGAGGTCTACAGGTCTACAGGTCTATTGGTCTATAGGTCTACAGGTCTAGAGGTCTGGAGGTCTACAGGTCTGGAGGTCTACAGGTCTAGAGGTCTGGAGGTCTAGAGGTTTGGAGGTCTGGAGGTCTAGAGGTCTGGAGGTCTATAGGTCTAGAGGTCTGGAGGTCTGGAGGTCTAGAGGTCTGGAGGTCTAGAGACCTAGAGGTCTATAGGTCTACAGGTCTATAGGTCTACAGGTCTACAGGTCTATAGGTCTGGAGGTCTGGAGGTCTGGAGGTCTTGACTCACAGCCTCCTCGTTCCCCCTGTGAGGACATTAGGACCACAGGTCTGACCCAGAGGTCTGGAGGTCTGGAGGTCTTGCCTCACAGCCTCCTCGTTCCCCACTGGGAGGACGTTAAGGAGCAGGTCTGACCCAGAGGTCTGGAGGTTTGGACTCACAGCCTCCTGGTTCCCCCAGTGAGGACGTTGAGGACCAGCGGGTCTAAACCAGAGGTCTACAGGTCTAGAGGTATATAGGTCTAGAGGTCTGGAGGTCTACAGGTCTACAGGCCTATAGGTCTATAGGTCTACAGGTCTAGAGGTCTGGAGGTCTACAGGTCTGGAGGTCTACAGGTCTGGAGGTCTACAGGTCTAGAGGTCTGGAAGTCTAGAGGTCTGGAGGTCTGGAGGTCTAGAGGTCTGGAGGTCTAGAGGTCTGGAGGTCTATAGGTCTAGAGGTCTGGAGGTCTAGAGGTCTGGAGGTCTACAGGTCTAGAGGCCTAGAGGTCTACAGGTCTACAGGTCTATAGGTCTGGAGGTCTGGAGGTCTGGAGGTCTTGACTCACAGCCTCCTCGTTCCCCCTGTGAGGACGTTAGGACCACAGGTCTGACCCAGAGATCTGGAGGTCTGGAGGTCTGGAGGTCTTGACTAACAGCCTCCTCGTTCCCCACTGGGAGGACGTTAAGGAGCAGGTCTGACCCAGAGGTCTGGAGGTCTTGACTCACAGCCTCCTGGTTCCCCCAGTGAGGACGTTAAGGAGCAGGTCTGACCCAGAGGTCTGGAGGTCTGGAGGTCTTGACTCACAGCCTCCTGGTTCCCCCAGTGAGGACGTTAAGGAGCAGGTCTGACCCAGAGGTCTGGAGGTTTGGACTCACAGCCTCCTCGTTCCCAAGCCACATAAGCCACACTTTACTATTCACATTTACCATCTTTTTATTTGTTGGTTCAATGTGTTTATGGATATTTATATTGACTTCTTAAGCATTATCATTGTTATGAGTAGCTTTTTTTTTATGTTTATTTTATCCCTGAAAATATTGATTTTTATTATTTGCACCAAAATAGATTATTTGTGAATTAGGATTCTGCATTTGTTCACAGCCTTAAATTCATGAGGCTGTTTTTTGGCACATAACCATGTTGCCTACTCAGTGGTTCTTGGACATTACTAACGTATTGGTGGAACTCTGAAACTGAATTCAGAAAAGAGAAAGTTTGAGACTTACTATTGGTACCTGAGGACTTGGTAAGGCACAGACTGATTAAGCAAACGTACACAAAGCTGCTGCCACTCAGTCCAGGAAAGCATCTCACTTTAACTTTACTTTGAGAAGCTTGTGTAAGGTTGAGCTAATGTCTTTTTATAGCCGGCAGTCACGGTTAAAGTCACTGTTTCGTTGCCACAGAAACTAACATCCAGAGTATGTATGTTTTTATTTTTAGGAATCGTACAGCCTCATCAAGTTTGAGTGCTTCGTAGATTAGTTTCGTAAACATCTAAAGCATCTTAAAGCATGTTATGATGAACGAATGATCCTGTTTTATGGTCGGAACCAAATTGTTTGGTTCGGTAGGGCTTACATGCTATGTTAGCTAAGCTCTCGTGCGGCATCATGTTACGTTACGTTAGAGGCCAGCGCACCCTGGTGTAGACGATCAGTATTGGTGCTACGTAAGGTTGGCAAACATGCTATGTACGTTTGGCCAAAATAAAGCTAACATGCTACGTAAGTCTGGCTGACATACAGCTAACATGCTACCTAAGTCTGGCCTACATACAGCTAACATGCTACGTAACTGTGCATCTGTTTTCAGGTCAGGTGCCAGGTCTCCTATGGGAGCTGAGAAGAAGTCGATAGAGCGATCGCCGCTCAGTCACAGACGGTTCCTCGAGAGAGGACAGACCCCCGGCCATCCATCCCAACACTCAGCCACCCCCAGCCCCACACACCCTCACACAGCCAACCCGTCTCCCACACCCACGCACACGGCTAGCGCAGCCGAGCTAAAGACCAAAATCTCAGATTACAAAGCACAGTAAGTTGAACCAGCGCAACCACAACTTTACATTTTGCAACTCCGATATATGTAGATTATTTTCGAAAATGTGCTCGTTTAGCAGTTAGCATTTTGTGGAGTTATAGACTCATCTGCGACCTCTGATCGCTGACCTGTTTTTATTTTGTGTTTCAGGTCAGAACAGACGATGTCCATGTCGGAGGGACACAGGTGAATATTATTCTCTGTGATCCCAACTCAACCCTCAACCCGCTTCCTGCGACTTTAGTAGAACAGGAAGAGGTTTAGACACAGTTAGCATTCGCATGACATGTGTCAGTTTTTATCGTTGTTTATTTATCAGTTATTTAAAGTGAAGTTACTGCTGAGACAAGTGGTTTGAGTAGATAGACGGATTGATGGATCGGTGGATGGCTGTTTGTTTTAACCCCAAAGGGGAGTTGGAACAGAAGCACACATTCTGGAACAGAATATCAACATTAAGAGTGGGAATAAAGTTGCGACTAGAATCAAAATAA
>NC_136951.1:14161852-14191852 GCF_949987615.1 Pollachius pollachius
ACTGTCTCCACCTCCTCCATCAAGGTCTGGGACATCAGGGACTCTGCCAAGTGTATCCAGACTCTGACGTGAGTTCAGTGTGTGTGTGTGTGTGTGTTTGTGTGTGTACTACGCAGTAACAGTAAAGTGTGTGTGTGTGTGTGTGTGTGTGTGTACTACGCAGTAACATAAAGGTGTGTGTGTGTACTACGCAGTAACAGTAAGGTGTGTGTGTGTGTGTGTGTACTACGCAGTAACAGTAAGGTGTGTGTGTGTGTGTGTGTGTGTGTGTGTGTGTGTACTATGCAGTAGCAGTAATGTTTGTTTTTGTGTACTAAGCAGTAACAGTAAGGTGTGTGTGTGTGTGTCCAGGTCGTCGGGCCAGGTGAGCTCGGGGGACGGGGGCGCGGCCCAGCGGACGGCGGGGATCCCCCCAGGTGAGAACCAGATCAGCCAGGTGGCGCTCAACCCCGCTGCCACCTTCCTCTACGCCGCCGCCGGCAACGCCGTGCGCATGTGGGACCTCCGCAAGTAAGACCACGCCCTCAACCACACCCTAAACCACGTCCGGTGCACACCTAGAGACCTCGCCCCCAAAGCATACCTGTAGACCACGCCCACAAAACACACTTAGAGACCACACCCACAGAACACACTTAGAGACCACGCCCACAATGCACACTTAGAGACCATGCCCACAATGCACACCTAGAGACCACACCCACAAACCGCCATTAGAGATCACGCCCCCAAAGAATACCTGTAGACCACGCCCACAAAACACACTTAGAGACCACACCCACAAAACACACTTAAAGACCACGCGCACAAACCACACTTAAAGACCACGCCCACAATGCACACCTAGAGACCACACCCACAAACCACCCTTAGAGACCACGCCCACAAAGCATACCTGGAGACCACGCTCACAACCAACTCCCACAAACCACACCTAGAGACCACACCCACAATGCACACCTAGAGGACACACCCACAAAGCACACCAGGAGACCACTCCCCAAAACCACACCCAGAGACCACGCCCACAAACCACACCTATAAAAACCACGCCCGTAATCCCCCTCCAACCACCCCATCACTCTCCCACTCTCTCTCTCCCGCCAGGTTTGTGTCGACAGGTAAACTGACGGGTCACCTGGGTCCGGTGGGGTGTCTGACCGTGGACCAGCTGGGACCGGGACAGGATCTGGTCCTGACCGGATCCAAGGACCACCACATCAAGGTATATTCTCACTACTTCACTATTCGTACTTCCCTCGTGTGGTTTCTTGTTCTGGTCAGGAGTCTAGCAGAGGGGTTCTGCACATGCTTGCTCTTCACCACGCAGTTCAGTAAAGCAGAGATCAGCGCATTACACTAATCTAGTTTAGATGATATCCGATATACCTCTGCATCCACTGTGGTTAAAAGTGGTCTGATTTGATCAATGTTTCTAAATCTGTATACGCAGATACAGAGAAAGCAGAGGGTCGAAGGAGACACAGACAACTTTTACACGGGAACTTTGAGGGAGAGCCTTCAACACATAGCAGTGTGTGTCTTCAAGTTGTATCAGGTTGTTGCTTCAGGCCGACGATTATCGGCTCTGTTTCCCCGTGTTAAGCTGCAGGTTGTTCTGGGGACATCCAGACAGACACGACCTCCAGAGGCTAGGCTCTAGGCCAGGCTTATGAGTAGAGGTCTTAGCACAGCATTAATGTCCACATGTTTGAGTCACATGAGCCAGACATGGCCCTCCAGAAGGCCGGCTGGGTCCTGCACGGTTTAGTCCCATCAGCACCGCCCTTCCTCTGTCCTGACACGACCTCAAAGACCTCTCAAGCCAAACAATAAGTAATTGTCAAGCTCCTTGTTAGGGGCGGCATGTGGCTCAGGAAGTAGAGCGTGTTGGCTGGTAACAGAAGGTTGCTAGTTCGATCGCCGGCTCCTACTAGCTGAGTGTCAAAGTGTCCCTGAGCGAGACGCCTCACCCTCACTGCTCCTGACGAGCTGGCTGTCGCCTTGCGTGTTTGACCCTGCCGTCGGTGTTGTGTGCATGAATGGGTGAATGTTAGACAATGTTGTAAAGCGCTTTGAGCCGCTGAGATTCACTATTTGTTCTCTCACCCCCAGATATTTGAGGTGACCGAGGGGGCCCAGGGCAGCATCACCTCCTGCGTGACCTTTGAACCAAAGCACCAGGACTCTGTGGAGGCGCTGGTGGTCCACGGGGACACCTTCTACAGCAGCTCGCGGGACCTCAGCATCAAGAGATGGGACCTGAGCAGCAAGCAGCAGCTGCAGGTAGCACACTAACAGTCCCAGCTAACACCCCTAGCTAGCACCACCAGTCAATGCTAGTTGTCAATGCTAACATCAACACAATACTGCAGGTCAATGGGCCGTCACTGATGCATTGAATAGACAGACATCAATGCAATACATTCAGGGCATTTAGCAGACGATTTTACCCAAAGCGACAATATATCGCTGTCGGTACAGTAAGGACGTTCATAGAACCAAGTGCCAAGCATGAACAAGTACTATTTTTAAGTGCAATGACATACAGCATACAATAAGTGCGTACATTAAGTGCCAGGACGTACAACATACAATAAGTGCCTAAGAGGGGTTGGGGGGTGGATGGAGGCTATGCAGGATCCAGGTGAACTCTGAACAAGTTATAATGCAATAGTGATAAATCATTAATGTCGTCAAGACATTACAGTCGATGGTTTATCGATGACTTGTGTCCACACGGCCCCCTGCTGTGACCGGACTTAAATGAGGCCGCAGATCAAACACTCATCGCCCTCTCCTCTCCGCTCGCCGTTCTCTGACTTCACGTTACCTAGTGACCAGTGATCACGTGGCGACCAGCCGTCACCAACATCATCGTTAGTCGTCATGGTTACTGGCTGTGTAAAGAGTCAAGTATAATACAGTTAGTGCTAAGTATCACTGCCGGTAACAACCAAAAGGCTGTGGCACCACAATGGGCTTAAGTCCTTGTTTCTTTGCCGAGCTGTGCTTTAGTCCTGCGCTCCTCTCTAACGCTACTCTCTAGCACCATGGTGTGCGCTTTTCTAGCGTTTTTAGACAACATTAAAGTTTGAACATTCTCAACTTTTTCGGGCAAAGGACAGAGTCCCACCGCTCATTTTTGTCACAATCGGCCCCGGCAGCCAATAAAATCAAGCGAGAGGCGGGCTTTACTATTGTTCACGGAGAAGGCCAGTATCAACTATTCTTCTGCGTCCGCCATTGTCCAATGGTTCGACAATGGCGGACGCAGATGACGCAGATTTTGACAAGTCATCTAGCAGTTTGACCAGGCGCCGTCTTTGAAAAGGCATCTTGCATTTGACAGGGTGTCTCGCAGTTTGACAAGGTGTCTTGCGTTTGACAAGGTGTCTTGCCTCTGACAAGGAGTCTAGCGGTTTGACAAGGTGTCTTGCCTTTGACAAGGTGTCTTGCGTTTGACAAGGCGTCTTGCCTTTGACAAGGCGTCTTGCCTTTGACAAGGCGTCTAGCGGTTTGACAAGGCGTCTTGCCTCTGACAATGCGTCTTGCCTCTGACAAGGCATCTTGGTTTCACAAGTCATCTTGCGTATGACAATGCATCTTGCGTTTGACAAGGCGTCTTGCCTTTGACAAGTCGTCTAGCGGTTTGACAAGGCCTCTTGCCTTTGACAAGGCGTCTTGCGTTTGACAAGGCGTCTTGCGTTTGACAAGGCATCTTGCGTTTGACAAGGCATCTTGCGGATGACAAGGCGTCTTGTGTTTGACAAGGCGTCTTTGCCTCTGACAAGGTGTTTTTCCTTTGACAAGGTGTCTTGCGTTTGACAAGGCGTCTTGTGTTTGACAAGGCGTCTGGCGTTTGACAAGGCGTCTGGCATTTGACAAGGCATTTTGCGTCTTTCAAGAGGCCGTGTTTCTAGCGACGCTCCTCGCAGTGCGATCGCGCCTCACACCCCTTCCTTCCACTCACCCGAGGGTTGTGTATTCTGTGCCCTTCTCCCAGCAGTGTGTGAGCAGTCCTGGGGACTGGGCCAGCGCTCTGAGCCTGGTACCCGGGTCCCCTGTGGTGGTGGGGGGCTGTCGGGGGGGCCTGCTCCGCCTCTGGCACGCCAAGAACCTGACCCCCCTGGGGGACCTTCAGGGACACGATTGCCCCATCAACAGCATGACCACCAACAGCAGCCAGCTTTTCACCGCCTCAGAGTGAGTCATGGGTTCGAAACCCACCCATTAAGATTTAAGAGTGCAACCTCTGACTGATTTGCATTATTGGCTCATATATTTTTTAATGAGTCAAGTTGTAGGTTTGAAACCCTGTGTTTGTGTTATGAAAGGGGTTTGAGTCCATGCTCCATGATGGGTTCATTATCTTGAAAGAGGAGACTGGTTAAGGGGTCGAATCCCTCATTCGTTTGGATTTGATTCCTGCAAGTCATTATGTTACAAATAGGGCTGTCAAGCGATTAAAAAAATTAATCTAATTAATTACAGGCTCTGTAATTAATTAATCTACATTAATCGCATACTTACATTTTTCCGAGAAAGTATTTAAAAATAATTTAATTCAAGTAAATTATCGCAGATGAGTGATAAAATGAATAATAGACATAATATACTTTAACCCATTTGTACCGGCTGCTGCGCGGAGCAACATTGTATCTAGTAGATACAATGTTGCTCCGCGCAGCAGCCGGTACAAATGCAACATTGTATCTAGTAGATACAATGTTGCTCCGCGCAGCAGCCGGTACAAATGGGTTAAAGTTCAATGCCTCTTTTATTTAAAACATGTCTTTCATTAAAATACGGTGCATTTTAAGATCAAATTAATAACATTTCCATCTCACTCAAGATTCAATTAATCTCAGTCGAGTGTGGCTTGACGAGGCTGCCTGCTAGCGCCAGCTTCAGGGGCGGTGGCAGCTCGTACCTGCCAGCTTGCTACCAAACGTTTTGCGTTGAGGTGATATTTAAGGGTTGATAAACGGTGAGGAAAATTCCTTACTAAAGAGATTACTGATAACGGTGTTCCTATCTACAGTTCCGTCTGGGAGTTTAAACTTGAACTTTTCATTCACGGGGCCGAGCAACGTCTTCTCATCTGCCTCCATTTTGTTTCAACGCAAATGACGCACCGGGTCAAAGGGCACTATAGAAGCGTGATTAATCTGCGTTAATTTTTTCTGTGATTAATTAATTAATTAATTTAATTAATTAAATTAATTTGACAGCCGTAGTTACAAATATTTACAGAAATGCTCTTTTTGTTCACTTCTTTATATCCTGCGATGAATTTTGATTGGGTAGAGCTATGCGACTCAGGCGACCACGCATAAAAGAATCGCATGAAATTCCAGCGATTGTGGACACAACTTACAAACGCACACTGCGGCCGCCTACATAGCTTTACCCAATCAAAATTAAGCGCAGAATATGAAAAACATCTATCTGAAAGTCCAGACTGAACTGCGACATGGAGGAGAAAGGGATTGCTGCCGTTTGCAGACTCCCGGACTGCTGCTGGAGCTGAACTCCGGCGCCGGAGTCCGGCAGGAGCTCAGCTCCGGGGCCCGGCGGATGTCCGGGAGTCCGTACCAGCAGGCCGTTTGATGCGCATGTCTGACCTATGTGGTGTGTGTCTGTGTGTGGGTCAGTGACAGGACGGTGAAGGTCTGGCAGGCTAAGGGCCATCTGGAGGGAGGACTTCACTGATGAACTCCACCAAGCTGAGAGGAGCATAACCAGGCTGAAGGATGGACTCCACCTCCCTGATCCCCACCCTCCACCACCCTCCACCACCAGTAGATCCACGCCCTACACCAACACCCCCTTAAGGAGGTCCCCACCCTCCACCAACACCCCCTTAAGGAGGTCCCCACCCTCCACCAACTCCACCATCAGGAGGTCCATGCCCTCCACCAACTCCACCATCAGGAGGTCCATGCCCTCCACCAACTCCACCATCAGGAGGTCCATGCCCTCCACCAACTCCACCATCAGGAGGTCCATGCCCTCCAGCAACTCCACCATCAGGAGGTCCATGCCCTCCACCAACTCCACCATCAGGAGGTCCACGCCCTCCACCAACTCCACCATCAGGAGGTCCACGCCCTCCACCAACTCCACCATCAGGAGGTCCACGCCCTCCACCAACTCCACCATCAGGAGGTCCATGCCCTCCAGCAACTCCACCATCAGGAGGTCCACGCCCTCCACCAACTCCACCATCAGGAGGTCCACGCCCTCCACCAACTCCACCATCAGGAGGTCCACGCCCTCCAGCAACTCGAAAAGCGATCTTGTGGGTGACCATGTAGTGCTTTGGGTAAATCTCCACTAAACTGTCTAAAGTTAGACACAATTGCAGTTTTGGGTTACCATGTAAAGTCATTCAAACATTCAGGGAACCCCCCCCGCCCCCATCTGTTTCTAGCGAATGGGAGTGCATTGTTCTAGAGAAAGCGAAAACCTGACCAGCAGTTACCCATCCCTAAATATAAACAGAGTCTGCCAGAATTGGGCCAGATAGGTGGGCAGGGGGCAGCTCCGACAGTCTGTTGGGTTTCTTCAGGAAGAGCTCCTATCCAAGCACAGTGCAAACACATACAGAGCAGGGGTTGGGTGTCTTGCTTAGGAACGCTTGGGACTTGCAGGGATTGAACCTCCAACCTTCGGACTAGGATCCAAACACCCTTGACAAAAGACTATTCTGGCCCCCAGCCTTTGCCCCCAACAGCAGCACAAGATTAATTATTCTGACAGTTGATGAGTCATTATGTAAAGTTCGTTATGTAACCAATGAGTAAGCGAGTTTCAGAGCGGCTTCAGAGCGGCTTCAAAGAGGCGTGGAACCAGAAACACACAACGTATCAGTGAGATCTGGAAAAAGACGGAGGATTGAGGTCAGCTGACCTCCATGTCGTGTTAACCGTGGTCATCCACCGTATCGGTTCCTTCCCCCGAGGGACGGCTGTGGCCTGTAGCCCTGGCAATGGCTGCCTTCATGAAGGTCTCCCCTCCGCTTAAGAGACCGTAGCAAAGATAACTGTTCTCACGATGGAGAACAGCTTCTCCTGCCCCCTGGAGACCCGCCTCTCCTGGGAGGTCTTCACGGAGGAGCGTCCAGTTGCTGCAGTGATGATAACGTTAGCCGTCCATCTAAACGGAGGGCGGCCATGTTGGATGAACTGCCGTTGTGGGAGAGGAGTGTCGAGGAGAAAGTTGGTCCAAACGAATCAAAAGTTACTAGCTCGAAATCAGCCACTGGCTGAGATCTGAAACCTATCTTGTTTATCTGCTTGCATCTTTATATTGGATACGTCACCATGGAAACCGCGTGGGAACACACCGAACGTTGTTTTCATCGAATATCAACGTGGAAAATAACTAAATAAGTAAAGATGAGAGTTCTACATTCCTACTTGGGTAGTGTTCATATCTGGGATGCTGTTTTCAATAAGTCGGACTTAACGTTGCTGTCTGGAGTGCAGCAGAGCAGAGATCTCCCCTGTGCAATGCAGAGTGGATTCCTGTGGATATCTATACGAATATTGAAAGATAACCCTCCGATATCATCTCTTTGAAGGTTCTATGGCTCTGTGAAACTACTCTCCCTGTGCTGGAAACTCTGAACGGTGCACTGTACGGATCACTGAAGAGGATGGAACATCGCTGTTCCTGCTGCTCGTTTTCAGCAGTACGGTCAGGTTGAGGTGTGTTTCCCCGCACTGTGGTCCGAAGTCTTCTACTTCTTTGTGTGTCATACCTTCTCAGCCCCGCTGCCTGGCGTCAGTGGACCTCAACCTGCCTCACCCCGCGAGGACTTTATGGCTTTAATGGCACAGAAAAGAAGAGGTGTGTCTGTGTGACAACACAGACATGTAGCTGATTGGCCGGTTTTGGCCGAGGAGATTGACGACAAAATCTTTATCCGTTTTTATACTTTTTGCTTTACAAGCATGTGTGAATCAAGACTGAGACGATAGTATTTTCAGATACTTTTCAATCCTTTTTTTAACCTTTCCTACCTTTCTTAAGCTGTTTTCAGACCTCGAGGAGATGTAAGGTTCTCAAAGGTACATGGAGCAGGAAGAATGCTGCGTTTCTGTTGGTGAAGTCAACATGTAACCTGAAGTATTACTTGACGAAGTGTCTCTGGGGAGGAATTAGTCATTTGAAGCCACAAGCTCCCTTTAGAGGTCTGAGACGATGATCAGGCTTATTAAGGGGATACTGATGTGGTTAAAATGATCAGGGATCAAATTCGTATCTCAGAAAGTTGAAGCGAGAGATAAGCGCACAAATACCGATAAATCGTATTTCCTGTCTTCTTGTTGATTATTACTTTATTTTTTCACAATCAGAATCTCCAACGAGAGGAAGCACCTTATAATTCAAAATTTCGAAAACATTCCCCTAGTTTCTCGCCTTCAAAGAACGGCATCATACTTGGGAACCTTTGATGGGTAATCGTGTTTTTCTGAACAAGCCACTGATTTATTCTGAGGTAAACAGCACCATCCTTAGCGACATATTTACTTCAAATCAGAACTTATTCATCTTTAGCTAATCAAGCACCTTGTTTTGCAGTTCAGTTTATCAAAAAATACATTTCCATGTCCTGATTTTAAAAACAAACTTCACATCTTTACAACTGATGATGATGCTGCAATTGCTCAGCATGATCACAATTTCACAATATTGATGCAAACTGCACCTCAAAACATCCAAGCATTTAATTTAGTCTGGTACATTTGTTTTGATGTGTGTTTGTATATCTACATAGTATCATATCTTCGCTGTTGCGTTTCCAATACTGTTATTATTGTCATTTTCCGTATTGCCAGCGTCATACGAACAGAGTAGAAAAAACTATTTCGTAATTTAGCAGACGCTTTCACCCTCAGTAACTGAGTGAATCCTTTTAGAAGACATTAAGGAGCAGGAGGGGTCAGGGTTAGTTCCGCAAGAAGCGAGCCTTCAAGTTCTTTGATCTCAGAACCTTTCTGCTGGGAGTAGAATCCCCCCCACGCTCATCCATAGTGCACTTGGTCCGTCCTAAACACCATTTACAGACCACTCTAGTCTGAGTTTCCAAGCCTTGAACTAAGTCGATCCGCCTTGGAAACACTGCTGGGGACATGATTGCAGAGCAATTCACCACATAAACATACTATATATATACACTGAAACAAAAGACCACCGACTCTCTAACCGCAGCCAATCTGGAAACTCAATCTGTTATACGGCCTGCTGACCTGTACATATATCAGAGGTCAACTTCAGTGTCACCATCGACCATCTCTCGTACACGCAGCAGATGTCGGTAGCACTAGCAGATGTCGGTACAATTAGCAGATGTTCGTGTCGTCGCAGGGCCTTGACATATTTAAGGGTACACAAGTTTACCTTTCATCGTTACCTTTTAACTGTTAGATATTCTTTAAGACGATGATTCTGAAATTTAGAAAAACAATGTTGGGTGAATCCAGCGTATGTGAAGTGTGACATCCAGCCCTGAACTCATCCTTGCCTTCTCCTCGTATTCAGTCCCTTCCAAACGCTCTCTGCTTGTTGTGATATTGTACAGTAATCATTTCTGCTGTGTTTGTGCTTTATTTGGAATGACGCAGGTTTGAAGTTTCAACGGTCTGTAATGTTCCGAGATGTCCTCATATGTTCACAGGCCAGGAATCGTGGGAGGTGTACAACAGTACCCCTCTAACTGGAATCAACTGTGATGATTTTAAAAAGGTTACCGACTGAATCCGACTGCTTGGATGAATTCATCTTCTGAGCCGATATCGTGTGTTTGTGTGTAAGTAGGAGATTTTGTCGTTGGGTGAACTTCTAGTGATTCTAATGTCAGATGCCTTGTGTGAATAAACCATCTGTCAAAAGGAACCTTTGGACTCTGGTTTTTTGACTTTCTCTCTGCGTCCTTCTCTTTCTCTCGTTCTTCCCGCGGTGAAACAATACAAACTTGTGTTGTGGTAAGACAGCATGAATTCAGGGCTATTTTGAGCGGGCCATGCTCCTACATGCCCCTATGGAAACGCAGTTTCACGCTGATCAAAGCGACCTTTTGCAGCAGGTTGTTGTGGCAACAAAACTCTTATCCGTGTGAAAATGTTTCCCGTTTTAGAATTTCTCATACCGGCCACGTAAGATGATTAAACCTTCAAGAGCTACTTGTAATTAAAGGTCCCATGGCATGAAAATATCACTTTATGAGTTTTTCTAAGATTGATATGTGTTCCCTTAGCCTGCCTATGGTCCCCAAGTAGCTAGAAATGGCGTAAGGTGTAAAACGAGCAATAGGTATCCCGCTCCGCCATTGAAAAATGAAAGCTCAGACGCTCCGATTTCGAATTTGGCCCCATATGTCGTCATAAGTTACCTCCCCTTTCTCTGCCTTGCCCACCCAGAGAATATGGAAGTGTTTTACACTTCGTTGTTATTTGGACAAACGTTCTGCTGTTGGTGTTATGGCGCATAACACATCGGGTTCTCTGACGTCTCTGGTATTTCCACAACGAGGCTCGTAGTGGGGGTTATCTCAGCTCATGGTTGAGAAGGAATTGGGGAAAATAAACTTTGGCTTTGGCTCCCTGAAGTACATGAACCATGACATGGAGGAGAAAGGGATTGTGGCCCACGATTGCCTCCCGCCGGAGCCCCGCTGCTCACTGCTGAGGCGGGAGACAATCGCAAGCAACAATCCCTTTCTCCTCCATGTCGCGGTTCAGCCTACTTCAGATTGATGTGGAAGTGGAAGAACCAGGAGACGTCAGATAACCCGACGCAGTCGTTTGAGATTCATAATATCGTTTGGAGGCGCACACAGCTTTCGGCCATTTTAATATATATTATATGATAAAGATATCTATGTATAATATGATATTATTTATATATAGAGCTCCAGGACTCCCGCCAGAGCACCCGGAGTGTTCTAGATATTTACAGAACACGGCCAAAAGCTGTGTGCGCCTCGCCATTGCGATACATCCACTGTAAACACTAGCGTATAGTACCGTGGCCGCAAGCTGCTCAGGGCCACACCCCCACCCTCCAACTTGACCTGCTTCAAAAAAACGACACATTTGTGGAAAGCTCATTGTGGGACTGGCTCGTAGTGGCTGTAATTTTGCAACAAGGCTGAATTTTTTGAACGTCTTCAAGTACTGTATTAGGGGCCCACTAACACCTTTATAAAACCATCCATGAAGTATCATGCCATGGGACCTTTAAGAAGGCCGAGGAGCATTGAAAATATTTGTAAAATAAACAAGAAGGAATTTAAGTGCAAAGACGTGTGTATTCAAAAGGCAGTGAGAATGGCGAATCTATTTTGACATGGTGTGATGTGTTATCCTGTCATGTATGTCAAATTATTTTTAGAACCATGACACTATCATTATAAAAATGGGGGGGGTGGAAGGGCAAGGGCATACATTGTGTTCTGTGATGGGTGGTGGCCGAAACTGGACCTACCTTGTTTCTGGGCTTAAAACCGTCAAGTGTAAAATCATAACCTTTCCCACTTACCTTGAAGTGTTCATATCTTGGATGCTATTCTTCAATAACTCTGGATTTATGTTGCTGTCTGGAGTGTAGCAGAGCAGAGCTCCCTTGTGCGATGGAGCATGGATTCCTGCGGAAATCTATATTATTACTGAAAGATAACCCTCCAATATCATCTCTTTGAAAGGTATGGTTCTGTGAAACTACTTTTTCTGTGCTGGAATCTATTGACGGTTGACTGTACTTATCTCTGAAGTGGATGGTGTGTTGCATATTTTAGCAACTCTGTTGTTTTTTGTATTCGCCGTCTACTTTTATCAGATATTCTGAACTCTTCAAAAAAAATGGTGTGATGACTGAATCAAATATTTGTTGTCTTCCATTCAGCTAGGGTGGAAATCAAGTGTATATCAGATGAGAAGATATTGATTGCTCATAGTGGGATACCATGTCTGAGTGATCTGATTGGCTCTTCCGGGAGCTCATTTACCCGAGCTTTCTCCATCCCTGCCTGGCCTGATTCTACTTACACTGCCCGGGAATCAAACCTATTTCCCAGATAATATTTGACTAGGAGCAGAGGAAGTGCTTTAGAGATCCCAGGAGATTCTAGAGAGATCAATATTAACTGGGTGAAAATGGCTGGGCTGAGAACTCCACTGGAGGTGTAAATATGGTCAGACGTAGTGGGAGAGACTGGTCTATTCCCATCTGAAAGGTGTGTGCATGCGTGAGGGATATAGATGAGGTAAACAGAAAAGATATGGAATTCCTGACTGAGAAGCCTAAAGCCATCCGAGATGTTAAATCTAGCAGGAAGATCAACCCAGATACAGAGAGAGGAGAGAAGACTGATTACAAGGGAGAGGGAGAAGGAGAGAAACACACAGAACAAGAGAGGGAGGGAGGAGGGCATTATTTCGAGGACCACACAGTAAAGTACGGTAACCAATCATTTCAGATCTATAAAGGGCTCCGATAAATTCATAAAGAGATAATTGTTAATGAGAAAACACACACACACACACACACACACAGTGTTTGACGAGGAGGACAGCTGTGCTGCTATTTCCTGAGCTCGGTTAATATAAGTGACTGACCAAGGAAAGGGTCGATATCTCCCTCCCCTCCGCTTGTCTCTCCTCGTCCGCGCACCCTCCGGCTATAAATACCAGTGCTGCTTTATGAGCTGGAAAGACGAGGCGAGATGAAGGCGCCGGCCCCCTGGACGCCACGGAAACGCCATCCCACAGAACCAGAGCCATCTCTAAGGACCAGACCTGAAACATGGAGTCACATCTTTAGGGGGTGAACGCGCACACAGTGTGTACAGATGTGATGGGTGATGGATGGATGATTGATTGACAGAAGGATGGGTGATGGATGATTGATTGGCAGAGGGATCAGTGATGATTGATTGATTGACAGAGGGATGGGTGATGGATGATTGATTGATTGAGAGGGATGGTTGATGGATGATTGATTGACAGAAGGATGGGTGATGGATGATTGATTGGCAGAGGGAACGGTGATGAATGGATGATTGATTGACAGAGGGATCAGTGATGATTGATTGATTGACAGAGGGATGGGTGATGGATGATTGATTGATTGAGAGAGGGATGGTTGATGGATGATAGATTGACAGAAGGATGGGTGATGGATGATTGATTGACAGAGGGATCAGTGATGATTGATTGATTGACAGAGGGATGGGTGATGGATGATTGATTGATTGAGAGAGGGATGGTTGATGGATGATTGATTGACAGAAGGATGGGTGATGGATGATTGATTGGCAGAGGGAACGGTGATGGATGGATGATTGATTGACAGAGGGATCAGTGATGATTGATTGATTGACAGAGGGATGGGTGATGGATGATTGATTGATTGAGAGAGGGATGGTTGATGGATGATTGATTGACAGAAGGATGGGTGATGGATGATTGATTGACAGAGGGATCAGTGATGATTGATTGATTGACAGAGGGATGGGTGATGGATGATTGATTGATTGAGAGAGGGATGGTTGATGGATGATTGATTGACAGAAGGATGGGTGATGGATGATTGATTGGCAGAGGGAACGGTGATGGATGGATGATTGATTGACAGAGGGATCAGTGATGATTGATTGATTGACAGAGGGATGGGAGATGGATGATTGATTAATGGAGGGATGGGTAATGGTTGATTAATTGTCAGAGGGATGGGTGATGGTTGATTGATTGACAGAGGGATGAACGACCTTACCTCAACCAATCTCTGTATTCCACGTTGTGTATTTTTTTGTTTATGTGCCAGGGTGAGTGTTTTTGTGCGCTTATGCGTGGGAAAGCCTGTAGTGTGAGTGTGTGTGCATGTGTGCGTGTATGTGTGTACGTTTGTGAGTGTGTGAGCTATATTTGGATATATAGTCGGTCAGTAACCAGTGAGGAATGGTGCGTCATCTTTAGAAAACCATGTGCGCACACACACACACACGCACACATACACACAGGCATGCACACACGCACGCACACAAACGCCCGCACAAACAAGAGCATGCACACACACATGCACGCACACGCACACACAACCACATGCACAGAACCACAGCCACCCACACGCACACAATCACACGTGCTCGCATGCACACACTCACACACACACACACACCCCATAATCCCGTTGGTGTGGACGTTGTCTTTTGTATTATTGTCACTGGAGGGTCCTCCACTATTCACTTAATTAACATCCAATCCCGCGCCTGGAGGATGAGGACAGAGAGACACTGGGTGTGTGAGGCCGAGAGAGAGTAAGAGGGATGGAGAGAGAGAATAAGAGATGGAGAGAGAGAGGGTAAGAGAGATGGAGAGAGGACAAGATGAAGAGAGAGAGGGTAAGAGAGATGGAAAGGCAGGATAGAGAGACAGAACGAGTGTTTGATAGAGATGGAGAAAGAGAATAAGAAAGAAAGAGAGAGGCTGATGCTGAGATAGAGAGTGAGAGAGAGCGAGAGAGAGAGAGAGAGAGAGAGAGAGAGAGAGAGAGAGAGAGAGAGAGAGAGAGAGAGAGAGAGAATACGGTGTGTTTTGGATGACATCACATCTATCCCAGATTCCTGCCGCCCGCCCGCTTGGCGTTGCGAGCCGCTCGCGCGCACACACCTTTCTCCCCGCGCCGCTCGAGGAGTAGGAGGTGCGGTCTGATCGCGCCACGCGCCAGGAGGAGGAGGGCTGGATCAGAAAACCTTTCGGCATGAGCAACACTTTCCTCAACATGGCGTCCATAGGCGACTTCGACCCGCTCAACGCTGCTATCCCGGCCACCAAAGTTGAGATCACCGTGTCCTGCAGGTAAGGGAACCGTGGCGTTTAACGCCAGACGTCGACGACCGGAACAAGTTTTGGTTTGATTTTCCGTTAAACTTACGGGGGGGGGCACCGACGGGGAAAAGTCCGTTTGTGGAATGCGGAAAAAACAAAAAATCTGATAAATCTGCTTTTTTTGCTAAACTGACAACCGGGCTGTCTCGTTTTAAGGAGGATTTAACCTTAATAATTGTCGTAATATTTCCGAATTCACGTTCTCTCGATGTTTGTAGAGAGCGCAACTTGTTCATCGCGTGTGGGAGCGAGCTGCCGAGCGCGAGCCCCCCAGCACGCTGCCGTGTTGTGAAGAAGCACCGCGACCGTGTGACAGCTCACTGGGTTCACTGGGGTGGTTCACTGGTTGGCTTCACTGGTGTGGTTCACTGGTGTGTTTTCACTGGTGTGGGATCACTGGTGTGGTTCACTGGTTTGTTGCTCTGACTCCTGTCTGCCGTGATTTGTATTTACGGTTGATCAAAAAAACGGACGGAAAAAAGTAACGAAACTAAATTATTGTTTTTATCTCGATAATCTCGCGAGAGCTGCCAGTGGAGGAATGCGCGGCTGCGCTTCTGTTGAAGGGTCCATCGATTGAAGATCATGTAGCCTGTCTAACGCTATCGTATGCCTCATGCACTACACACTGGATCGGTTGTAGTTGTGATTGCTGTAAAGAGAAAACATTTATGTGTGCGAAGTGTCCATCTTGTTGATTGCTAAGCAAAGCTATGCCATTATTCCTATAACCTGAAGCCTGGGTGCCGACCAGAAAGTCAGTGGAAGGGTTTAATTGGCCATGGGCCTTTTCATTGGTTGAATTCAATGTGTGAAAGCATGTTCTATGAACTCGTGGCCAAGGGCTTTTCATTCCCGTATTACGGACCGAGTCCTCCATAGAGTGTGTTTGGTACTTGGTGAGCTCAAAACAAAGAGCCCTCTGTCCAATTTATTTTTTCATTTGCATGGGATTTATAATGAGGTCTTCAATGTTTACACATTGTGATGCGTGTTTTCCTCAGTCTGGCGTGGACAGGGACTCCATGCTAGTATAAATGTCGTTAAAATGGTGTTTACTAAATAGAAATGGGGGGGCGGGGCGTCTCCCCTCAAACCCACTTGACAGCATTTTTAACATTCTTTTAAAATCAGAGAGAGAGAGAGTATCTCAAACATTAGGATCTTACCTTCCCCTGCTGATCCTGGGGTTTGTGTGGGCTCCCCAGTCAGAGGGGAGTGTTAGTACAGGTGTCTGAATAAAGGACAGCTCATCCAAAGCTCTGAGTGGTCGTAATTTAGCGGCTTGGACCGACAGAAAGACACCCAGTCTTTTGAATCACACACAGTCCGATGATGACGGGTGACAGATGATCGCTTACGGGGTTGCGCGATTAACGATAAGCGATCCAATTGACATATGTTGTCCGAAAAACACACACACACACACACACACACACACACACACACACACACACACACACACACTGCCATCGGTGTGGTGTGCTGCCTCCCACACACACACACACACGTACAGTAGTGACGGATCCATCTTCAGTCTGGCGTGCGTGTTGACTGCTCAACCCCCGGCTGAATGGGGGATGTCTGACAGTCTGAAGTGATCAGCTCTAAATATTCTCCTGTTGTCATCCGCTGACTTCAGAACAGCACCGCTGGAGCCTGTTATTAAGCTGCTCCGAGCCCTGTCATGGACATACAGAGAAAGAATCACAAATATACAAATACACACACATACACACACACACACACACACACACAACAGTACATACTAGGGCTGCTCGATTATGGGAAAAATCATACTCACGATTATTTTGGTCAATATTGAAATCACGATTATTCAAACAATTATTTTTGAGTTTGAAAACATGTTGTATTTATTCAGCATGTCTCTCCCAAAAAAAACGTAACTGAGAAATTTCGCCTTAAAAAATACACTAAATGGTCGAAAGAAAATGTTCCAATCTAAAATAATATACAGATATGTATCCAGCTGTTCTGCCCTTTCTATAAAACATTAAATAAAAAAAAAAAACAGTAAAAAAACCTTGATTATGTTAATTTTGTGATTGTGATCGAAATTCGATTAATCGCCCAGCCCTAGTACATAGTACATAAATTCATACATACAAACACATCATACAAACACATACACACACCCGCTCGCCCCCCCCCACACACACACACACCCTACACACACACACACACACACACACTAACGTACCTCCATTCCATAACACAGAAACAGCCTCATTCCAAGATAGACACACAAATCCTCAATCCATGATACACGCACACCCCTCCATTCCATAACACACACAAACATCTCCATTCCATAACACACACACACCCTCCTTCCATTATGCATACACACCCCTCAATTTAATAACACACCCAAATCTCTATTCCATAACACATGCATCTCAATTTTACCACATATCTATCTCATCTGTCAGATATCTTATTGGTTATCACTGGACGTGAACAACAACAGCACGATATTGTCGCGTGGAGCAGAACAATCCCCCAGCTCTGTTTGGAGCGGGGAGAAGGATGTGCCAAGCAGAGCATCGGTCGGCAGTGTTGATGGACTGACCCGTCAGGGTTTTGAAGGGCTCGAGCTTAAGTTCACAGGGAGACACCAGCCTCTTGAGTTTGAGGTACTCCGATGTCTGTCTGCCTGTTGTCTTTCTGTCTGATACAATCTGATCTCTGAGCTTTTTACACTCACACATATACGGAGCATTTCAAGGAACGTTGTCACATTGAACTTCCATTAACCCCCATGAGTAGGGAGCATCAAACCCGTAGTGTTGTAGTGAACGCTAGTATAATGTCATCATCTCTAACCTCTAACCTTGAGTGTAGCTATCTGTGTAACCTAGAGCCAGCTTGGGACTACACCTCCCAGAAGGCACTCTGTCATCGTGGCTGTACCAGTGTCAGGCTCTGCACTCTTGTCCTCCTTTCCTGTATTATTTTTTGTTCTATTTCTCTCTCTCTCTCTCTCCCAATCTCTTTCTCTCTCTCGCTCCCTTTCCTGTCCCTCTCCGACCCCTGCATCTCAGTCTCCAGTGTCCCTCCCTCAGTCTTGTTCTCTGTTGACCTCCTTCTCCATCTCCCTCTCAGCTGTGTGTCTCCCCTCCCTGGTCCCAGAGCAGAAGTAAACATTGAACTGAATTAAAATATAAAGGTTTGTCCTGTTTGACTGCTTCAACAGTGACGTGGCCACAACACTTCTGGGAAGTTGAGTCCTTTCGGTGAAAGCGAAAGATTCCGTTGACTTATTAAGTTAGTAGTGATGTGGGTGTGTGATTCGTTTTGTGTTTGCTTCTTTGTAAAGTTTTGTTGAATAATTAAAACGAATTTACGACTATAAGGCACAGGTTGAAGCAGTGAAACTGCATCATTGGTTTCAGAATGAGCACTCATCTTGATTGACCCACATACTGACAATAACCACGGATCACAGCTATGCTAACTTCTGTCAACCCTATAGATCAGTGGTATTCATTATTATTTTCAGGAGAGCCGCACTGACAGGACGACATCAACAGGAGAGCCATTTTTACCGCAAAGTATCAAAAGCTATAAATCCAGTCATAAATAAGTATGCCTGCTTAATAATATGTCCTCAATGAAGCAGTGTTTCCCACAGAATTTTGTGAAACTGTGGAGGGAACCCGGTCCTTAGCGGGGTCCGGGGGCATGCTCCCCCGGAAGAAAATTTGGTACCTTTTAACCTGGAATGCATCAATCTGGTGCACTTTGAGAGGAAAATGAAGACTTGTGTGACTGTGTGCTATTTTCTGGAATAATGTGGAGACACTGGGTCACATAACATGGAAGCTATTGAAGAATAAGTTTATAAGAATAAGTCCATCCAAAGAGCACATTCTCTCTTGTTATGCAGGAAAACCGCCAATCTGGCAACCCCGCTGTCAGCGTAGAGCCGAGCAAGTTTAAAAATATTTTCTAGACAAGGCTATATTTCCACCTTTTAATGCCGCTGTTGATTTATTTTTTAAATAATTGTTTGTATTGTTTTTTTAAATATCTGTATTCACTGAATGATCATATCACTGTATATTTTTACCGCCATGCGAGCCGCAAATAGAGGCTTGGCGAGCCGCATGTGGCTTGCGAGCCGCGCAATGAGTAACACTGCTATAGATGATTGGCTTATCATCAGTATTGAATTCACACGTGGGATTTCCCTGATTGTTTGGTCAATAAACAGCCTCCCTCCAACTATAATCAGGTCGTCGCTTCATAGCTTACCCCATAGGTTAAAGTGTGAATGTTATTTAGACACCGTTCAATGCCATACTTACGTATTGACACATACGGTGCTAAAGTGACGAAACACAGTATCTAGCTGAGGGCGTCAACTGCCAACATCAGCACATTAATGAGTCAGCATGGAACCGGTTCGATAGGGACCGCTGAGCTGCATCAAGGTTAGGACGTCAGTTAAGACAACGTAGACGGTGGACGATCTGATCAATCATATCCACATTTTTTATTTGTAGCCAAAAGGCAGGGTAACGATGAAATAATTTACATTTCACTACGACACGTCCTATTAGGATAGATGGGATAGGAAGTTGATAGATCAGCCTACCAGTGACAGACCACTGGTAGGCTGATCTCTCTACCTTACAGATCAGCCTACCAGTGACAGACCACTGGTAGGCTGATCTCTCTACCTTACAGATCAGCTTACCAGTTACAAACCACTGGTAGGCTGATCTCTCTACAGATCAGCCTACCAGTTACAGACCACTGGTAGGCTGATCTCTCTACCTTACAGATCAGCCTACCAGTTACAGACCACTGGTCGGTTGATCTCTCTACAGATCAGCCTACCAGTGAAAGACCACTGGTAGGCTGACCTCTCTACCTTACAGATCAGCCTACCAGTGACAGACCATTGGTAGGCTGAGCTCTCTACCCTCCACCTGGTTAGGCCACTCTCACACGTGATGTAACTCAAGCGTCGATTTTGCTGGATGTAGAGAGAGCTAAATCGATTACGATTGGATGACTTATCAACGTGGACATTCTTTGTTGGAGAATATCATTTGTAATGAGCTAACAAGGTACATTCTCAATGCGCGGCGTCTTTCATCTATAAAGGTGCTGTGGAGGAGATGCCAATACCGGAGGAATGCATTGACTTTCCACACGTCTCTGGGGTATTTTTATACTCTACAGGCGAGTCACATTGTCCATGTGAAACAGCACCTACTCCCCCAGGCGCTGGCTGTAATTACCATTGAGCTCGGAGCCATCTCAGCCTGCTCCACGGTTTCTTTAAAGGGCAACACAACAGTGAGGGCGAAACCACAGGAACAGCACCACCTACGGGGAATCACAGGTCATTGCAAGGGGCAGCTTCTGATTGGCTGTTTGTGTCAGGTGTCCTTTGTTCCGTTTGTTGGGAGATGGTGAAGATGATGAGAGAATTTATTCCGGACCTCCCCTTTTGATAGTGGTCTGCACAAAAATAGTAATGCTCATTCTGCTTATAAATATTTATTTGCCAAATAAAAGAAGTCCAGTTACCTTGATTGCACCTTCATTTAAAAAACTGTTCATTTTGTACTTCAGGAAACATCCATTATGTGAATATTTTGTCAATTAACGCTCAGCCGTCTTCAACATACGAGCAACTGATTTTAAACCAGTATACCCTCATTCACTGTTGCAATTCAAGAACCCCTCACCTTCCTGGGAAGCTTATTGTATGGTGTATGTCCTGGCACTTAAAAATAGCACTTAGCATTGTGTAGCATTTTACCCTAGCTATCTTTGTTTTATACAGGGAATGGGTTAAGATAGCAATTGTTAGTGCTTGTCAGTTAGGTTCTATAAACATCCTTACTGTACAGACAGTGATATGTTATTGTTTCTCTTTCTTTGGACAAATGTACTTATTGTAAGTCGCTTTGGATAAAAGAGTCTGCTAAATGCCTTTGGGTTTGGATTATAACTATTTGGGCAGTTGGTAGGTGGGTGGGTCTTGGATGGACTTAGTGCCTTCGTGGCAGGTTCTTCTAAAGTCCAAGACCACATGGATCTAATCTCAGCAGCTCCAGGCCCCCACTTACCCGCCATTATTGTGATTACCCACCGACCTCCACGGTGGGTTCGAGTCCCATAGAGAGTTTATTTAAAGTCTCCTCCTCTGGCCTTCAGAGAGAGCTGTTGACTCATTTACCAGCTGAAGCCATCTTCCTCCCTGGTTCACCATCGCAGTGACCCGTGACTGGTCCGGCTATTTTCAGCTCCTCACCACCACTCTGCTATTCCTTCTCCCTCTCTCATTCTCTATCTCTCTCTTTCTCTGTCTCTGTCTCTCTATCTCACTCTCTTTTTCGCTCTCTCTCTCCATCTCTCTGGGTCACCCTCTCTCTCTCTCCCTCTGTCTGTCTCTCTCTCTCTCTCTCCCTCTCTCTCTCTCTCTCACTCTCTCTCTCTCTATCTCTTTCTCTCCATCTTCTCTGTTGCTCTCTCTGTCGATCTCTCTTTCTCTCCACCTTCTCTGTCTTTCTATTTCTCTCCAACTTCTCTGTCGTTCTCTCTCTCTCTCTCTCTCTCTCTCTCTCTCTCTCTCTCTCTCTCTCTCTTCTCTCTCTACGGGTGGTGATGTTGCTGACCTTCTTGGCCCCATGGAGCTGCCGTAATGGCCGTCGTATTGAAAGGTTTCCTGACAACCGACTGCTTTTAAGGGGAACCAGCAGCCGCCGCTGTGAGGGGATTCAATACAGAAGAAAAGCACAGGAGGGTGTCAGCGTGTGTTTGTGAGGGGGAGTGGGTAAATCAGTGTACGTGTGTGTGCGTATTAATGTTTGTGTGTGTATGTGGGTTTCTGTCAGGAGAGTGTGTGGGTGTGTGTGTGTGTATTTATGAGTGTGTTAGGTTTGTGTGTATGTTAGCGGGAGTGGGTTCATCTGTGTGTGTGTGTGTGTTGGTGAAGTGTTACTGTTAGTGTGTGTGCGTGAATGTGTTTGTGTGTGTGTGTGTGTGTGGGTTTGTGTCAGGGGAGTGTGTGCGTGTGTTAGTGTTTGTTTGTATGTTAGGGGGAGTGGGTTCATCTGTTTGTGTGTGTGTGTGTGTGTGTGTGTGTGTGTGTGTAATCAGTGCATGACCGTTGCACACCCAGCCTCTGCATGGCGGTGGGTTTACAAAGGCCTTCTGAACAGCATGGCGCTGGATTTTAGACGAGTTGGCATGCAGAGACATTACAATACAGGAGCAATCGTCTGTCTTCTGCCCGTCTGTCTATCCTTCTGTCTGTCCGTCTGTCAGGCTGTATGTCCCATGTGACTTGAGGCTGTCTGATTGAATATCAGTCTACCCACCAACTATATGCCTTTTCTATTTCCTCTACCAGTTATGTAGCTGTGGGTCTCTGTATTCACCTTTGTTCCTATTTGTCTTTATTATCTGAATTCCTGTGTGTGTGTGTGCGCGTTCTTGTGTGTGTTTGCCTGCAGGCGCAAGCCTTGGAGAGTAGCATTCGTGTTCGGTAATAAGGTTGGTCTTTTTCCGAGATCCAGTCGAGTCTGTAAAGATTTACACAGAGTGATTGACTATTGATCTCTCTCTCTTGCTCTTGTTCGCTGTCTCTCTCTCTCTCTCTCTCTCTCTCTCTCTCCCTCTCTCTCTCTCGGCCTCTCTCTCTCAGCCTCTCTCAGCCTCTTGCTCTGTCTCTGTGTGCAGCCATATATCAGGTAGTGTGTGTGAGTGTGTTTGAGAATCAGTGTTTTTTTGATTCAGAGGATGGAAGTATGTTCTCTCCTATTGATTATTCCTTTGTTGTTTTTGCGGTGTTTGAGTGGCAGCATCATCCTCATGTCAAAGCCCCGCCCTCCTGAAGGTTCTGAGAGGCGAGGCCTGCTGGGTCCTGTCTGAAGGAGTGTTCAAATCACTGCAGGGGGCCGCCGGGTGGGGAGGTGCTAATGATGGTGGGGTTCATCAATAATTACTTCATAATTACAGCGTCTGGCCCCCTGCTGCCAACCCCCCCTGGAGGTACAGCTACACCTGTCGTATACAACGACGGGGAGACGAACAACACTAAGGCATATCGACACGCACACAAACTCATGGGACAAAGACACACATGCGCACAAACGCAAGTGACAAAGACGCACAAAACGGATACAAAAATACAAACACATGTAAAACCGCTGCATGCAAAAAAAAACACTCTGGTACAAGGTATGAAATATCCAACCAACAAGTTCGGACCCGGCTCCTCTTGGCTAGAGTGTCGAGGTGTCCCTGAGCAGGGCGCCTCACCCTGACTGCTCCTGACGAGCGGGCTGTCGCCCTGCATGGCTGACATGTACATGAATGGGGGACGCTACAATCAGTGCTTTAGGTTACATATATACGTCTAATTTGTGGTTATTCCCATGGCACTATGACGCAGTGACTGACTAGGGATGATAGGGGCCCCACAAGCTGGCCAAGGAACACCGGAGGGCTGGTGGGAGAGCCAGAGCGCTCAGGCCGGGTTAAGTAGCTCATACCTTTCCTCCCCAGCGCTCTCTTTGTTTCTATCTGTGGCGCCACCATAAACTGGACATGGTCCAGCCAACCAGGTATAAGGTTGGGGACTTTAACCCTGTGGTTAGTTCTTGTCAACACCGTCCTGCAAAACATAAGCAAACACACAGACACACACACACACACACAATTAAACAAAGCACATATACACACATGTGCACCAAACACATTCAAAGAAATACACACACACACACACACACACATGTGCAGAGACTGCTAGCTCCACTGTGAGCGTTCAGAGAGAGAGGGGAGGGATAAGGCGTGTGCTCTCTGCTAAGTGTGCTAACCCTACGTTGCACACACTGTATATCTTCTTTAGTGTTAGATTAGACTCATACAGATTAGTGTGTGTTAGTCTCTTTATCGTTCTCTGTTGATCTCTAAAAGCTTTTGAGCCCTCGTCCATTTATTTTCTCTCGTCTCCTCGCTCTTTAAGACCAGGTAAGATCTTAAAGAGTTGTGATATTTGTTCATACATTTCACTCATTCTCCCAATCACTCCCCCTCGCAGTCACCCTAAAACATCTGCGATCCTGTCCAGATGCAATCAGGCTCTCAGAATCAATTACCCTAGACAAGATAAAATGGCACATGCTGTCTACACACTCGCACACCTGTGTGTGTGTGTGTGTGTGTGTGTGTGGGGGGGGGGGGGGGGGGGATCCAAAGAGTGCAGTTGCCTGCGGTCAGCCGCAGTTAGCCGCAGTTACGAGGCAAACTAGATCTATTTTAGGGCTGTGGGTAACCTGCAGGTGAGACGGTTAAAATAGTAGAAGAAAAAACAGAGCGATGTGCATAATTTATTCCAGACTGTGCATACACATGGGTCCTGGTTTCTTCAGCTTGCTGGTTAACCGAATGTGTGCAATTAAATCACCAAATCTTTAGAAAGGATCTTTTTCGGATAAAATAATAAGTCTACTGCTGCTGACAAGATGTCACGCCGATACATGGACATTATTTGTTGTGTTTTATGGGCTACAGGTTAGAAGCGGCACTTTAGTGTTTATTCTCTCTTAATTGTCCTTTAGGTACTAGCCTAATCCTAACGAAATCCACATAAACAACAACACACTTAAAATGTCTCACAAAGAAGGCATTGGCTCTGGAGGTTCGGTTGGTTGAACACAGCTTATCTGAGTCTAGATTCCTCTTGAGATTGTGTTTTAACAATGAAGCTTATATTTGAAGCAAAGCCAATGGAGAATAATTAATTTGAGTTTAATCAGAAGCAACATGTCTGAAACACACCGAATGGCAGGTCATCTGACGAGCAAGTGAAGGCCTCCTTTAGCCTTAAGATCAGTGGTGGGGTTAGTTTGTGTGAGTGATAAGGTATAGCCATTTAAAACGAAGCTGTGTGTGTGTGTGTGTGTGTGTGTGTGTGTGTGTGTGTGTGTGTGTGTGTGTGTGTGTGTGTGTGTGTGATAAGGTACGGTGAGGTAAAACAAAAGTCGGTGAGTGGGGTCGTTGGGGGCATAGAAAATCTGAATAGAGAATGGATTAATGGATGGAATGGAGACAGAAACGGAGGAAGCTCTATGGGAGGCTTTCTCCCGGAATAGAACACACACACACACACACACACACACACACACACACACACACACACACACACACACACACCGAACAGAAAGGGTTCTGTAATTTCCGGTAATTGCTTCACTGAGAATTCAGTTTGATAAAAACTCAACCAAAGGAAGGGGAGTTAGCTGCTCATTGTTAGTGAGTTAACGCTAATGTTAGCTCCGACCACCAGCGGTATTGGGCTGGATGAGGCTAAACGTTGCTAGAATTTGCTAGCTCTGACTAGCTGTCGGTAACAGTGGCTAGCCCATGCTAGTCTTAACTCACTGCTAGACATTGCAAGCTGATTCTAGCTGTGGCTAGCTGAGGCTAGATAGCAAGATTAGCTAATGCTATTGGTGGCTCTTAGATGATAACAGTGACTATATAATGCTAGCTGTGGCTGGACGATTCCAGCTATGACTGGAATCGTACTGAATGATGGTAGCGAGCTGGGTGGATGGATGGATGAATGCATGCATTGGTACTTTGTTCAACCTAAGTGGTCATTCGGTAATTGGAACACTTTAGGGGATTAATACTTGTATAATAGAGTCTGACAAAATGTCCAGTTATATCACAAGAACGTGAACCACATCGGACTGCTCTACATTCATATTCCTATATGTACATATGTATATGGTGTATGTGTGCTGTGCGAGTTGTATCTAGATCAGTGAGAGGGCGTATTCTCTGAAGAGTCGCTATTCAGGTCACGGTCAAAAAGAGAAACAGAGAAGATGGAGAAAGGTGGAGGGTGGGGTTGAAATGCATTTTCTGCATTTTTCTTTCATCATGTTTTAATATCGGGAGCCAGTTGCGCGGCCGCGCGCGCCCGCACACACACACACACACACACATTTCATAGCTTGTGTCCTTGGATAGGATGTGCAGGGGGCAGTTGAGGAATGAGGAGTAATGAAAATGTTACAACGGTGCAGAGAGGATGTCAAAGGAAAGCAAAGATTTTGTGTTGGAAACGTTTTTATGGGATGAATTTTTTCAATGTTTTCATCCATTCAATTTGCAACCGACACACAGGGAAATGTGTTTATTTTGCTTTAAAATGAAACAACAAAAGCAGCACTGTATATCAAATCATTTCTGAAATGAGCTCAGATGGCTTTCAATTTGCTACATTGGTGTATTGATGTGAGTATTTTGAATTTTATCTTCTTTGAATCCTTACTAACTTAGGTTCCTTCTGTAACTACAGGCATGCATTTTGTATATTGCCTGAGCTGTCCAGCTAAAGAAAAGGGGGGGGGAGAAGAGAGGGAACAGGGGAAGGAGGGAAAGAAGAGGGAACAGGGGGAGGAGGGAGAGGGAAAGAAGAGAGGGAACAGAGGGAGAGGCCGAGAAGAGAGGGAACAGGGGGGAGGAAGGAGAGAAGAGAGGAAACAGGGGGAGGAGGGAAAGAAGAGGGAACAGGGGGAGGAGGGAGAGGGAAAGAAGAGAGGGAACAGAGGGAGAAGGTGAGAAGAGAGGGAACTGGGGGGGAGGAAGGAGAGAAGAGAGGGAACAGGGGGGGAGGGGGGAGAGAGGAGAGGGACCAGGGAGGAGAGGGAGAGAAGAGAGGGAACAGGGGGAGGGAGGGAGAGAAGAGAGGGAACAGGGGAGGAGGGAGAGAAGAGAGGGAACAGGGGAGGAGGGAGAGAAGAGAGGGAGCGGGAGGAGGGACAGAAGAGAGGGAACAGGGGGAGGGAGGGAGAGAAGAGAGGGAACAGGGGAGGAGAGAGAGAAGAGAGGGAACAGGGGAGGAGGGAGAGAAGAGAGGGAGCGGGAGGAGGGACAGAAGAGAGGGAACAGGGGGGAGGGAGAGAAGAGAGGGAACAGGGGGAGGAGGGAGAGAAGAGAGGGAACAGGGGGAGGAGGGAGAGAAGAGAGGGAACAGGGGGAGGAGGGAGAGAAGAGAGGGAACAGGGTGGGAGAGAAGAGAGGGAACAGGGGGAGAGAGGGAGAGAAGAGAGGGAGCGGGAGGAGGGAGAGAAGAGGGGAACAGGGGGATGAGGGAGAGAAGAGAGGGAACAGGGGGATGAGGGAGAGAAGAGAGGGAACAGGGGGAGGAGGGAGAGAAGGGAGGGAACAGGGGGAGGAGGGAGAGAAGGGAGGGAACAGGGTGGGAGAGAAGAGAGGGAACAGGGGGGGAGAGAGGGAGAGAAGAGAGGGAGCGGGAGGAGGGAGAGAAGAGAGGGAGCAGGGGGGGTGCAGAGCAGGATGAGAGCCCCAGCCACCAGGGGTTTGGAGCATGGATGTGTGAAATAATGTATTGATTTAGAAATCAGACCTTGAAACACAGGGCCTGTAGTTTGTGGCCATCAATCTATCTCCACCAGCTGGGCACAGAAACCTGGGAGTGCACGGGTAAACGTAGAATACGTCCACAATAGTGTCAGGGTTCAGAAGGCAAGGTTATCCCTCGACTTACAAAGTTATGTGAGTAAAATATTTTTATTTATATTATTGACACATTTAAAGTATGTGAATATAATCGTTGTGAATATGTATTCACAACCTGAAATGTAGCTACTTATGTGACTAGTGAAATTATGCATTCTTTTACATTACATTTAGTTACCTTTACATTTTAATATGACTGTTTGAAGTGCTTTAAAAATGTCTAATTGTGCAGCACTGAACCCCTTCTTCTCCAAGTATTCTGTTCTCCATGGTGTCTCTATGGGTTGGGGAAGAAACTGGCTGAATAGAGGCCAATCTCATAGCAGAGACTTCCCCATCTCCCAGCATGAGAACATAATTATGCCGTCTTCTTTCTCTTCAGACTTGTCTGTCACTCTCTCTCCTCCACTATTATCTTTGATGGCTCCCTCTCATGGCTCACATTAACTCTCTCTCTCTCTCCCTCACTCTCTCACTCTGTTCTACCCACACCCCTTCCCTCTACCTCACTCTTCATTACTGTCCGTGCACTCACTCCCCTCTCTGAATCATTCTCCCTGTATTCTCTCTCTCTCTCTCTCTCTCTCTCTCTCTCTCTCTCTCTCTCTCTCTCTCTCTCTCTCTCCCTTTCCTCTCTCTCTTTGCCTCTCATGTTCTTTGTGTCTTTGACTAAATTGTGTGAGGTTTATTTTAGGTATTAAATCTCACATCCCAATACAGGTAGGATTCGGGGTTGTTTGAAGTGGGAGCATTCACCTGAAGCATGGGTTAATTGTTGGATCTGACAGTGAATCTACTGTTTAATGATTGCTTGCGGAGAGGTCATCTCATGAATATGTATTTGCTCTTTAATTCAATTTACTTCACAGGTCCACACAGCAGTCAATAGTTGACTCAAAATTCAGTATACCGTCTGTGTGTGTGTGTGTGTGTGTGTGTGTGTGTGTGTGTGTGTGTGTTTTCAGCCTGACATCACACACATAGACACACACACACACACACACACATAGCTGTAGAAAGACAGACATGCATCCCCCTTTGTGGGGACGTTGGTGGTGAAACAAACATTTGGCACATGGCTAACCCAACGCATTCATGCACAGACATAAACCAGCTCACAGGGACATGCTTGGCTCAACTGTACACACACTTCAGCCCAATAACCACCCAGTGATCCTTGTGAGAACCACTGGGTTATCAGCGCTTGACTGGAAACAAAAGACCAGATGGGGGGGTCACTAGAGCGCTCTGAAAAAGCTAAACACTAGTACTTACCCAGCGAGGAACACAAACTTGTATGAACCCTCTGTTGTATTATTTATGTATGTAAAACTGTGAGAGATGCAAATTCACAGCACAGCATACACTCCCCTGATCCCCTCCCTCCACTGCTCTCAGGAATAACAGTGATTCCTTTAGGACCCCCCCCCCCCCCCCGTATTAAAACCCTACGCTTGCTCGTGCACTACTCGTGCGCATTGTGTTGTTGTGAACCGCTGACGAACTCGGAGGCCCAATTATTCTGTTGTAATTGAGGGCCAAACCTTTTACCAAACCTTCTTCCTCTTGCTCTTTCCCCATGAGCAGGAGAATCTGGCTAAGTGTCTCCGCTATGCTTTCGCGGTTGCAGCTAAACCTGGCAAAGTGGAGACCACCGCTGAATCGTTTATAGTCTTCATAAGGATGAACATGGCAGTGTTACTTAGCGGGCGTTTTTATGGCGTAAATTTTTTTTTAGTGCAATTCAGTCAGCGTGTCAGTTATGGACTGTGTAGCCATTTATGCTAACGTGAAAAGGCCCGAGCATGGTGACCGTGATAGAGAGTGTGAGGAGGTGCAAGCGAAGGACAGGAGGATAGGGGAATGTAAAATGCGAGATAGCGAGAGCAGCATATTGAAATGCCAGAGGTGTTTGCATGAGCAGGTGCCGGACAGAGAGAATGCCAGTCAGGTTGGGGACTTGGTGTGAATTGGGAAGAGGACATTGATATGAGTAGAGGGTCAAGACCGCAGCCACTGAAGTTCAAAAGGCTGGGACCTACATCCCTCTCAAAGCCGCTGGAACTCCCCGGTACTTTGGGGATCACAGAAGAACGTTCCGACAGCCTGTCAACGAATAGAACCGTTCTATAGCTGAGTGGGAGGGTTGGGTTTCGGGTGGATTGCCCGGACGTTATCCGTGCCTTGAACGATGCCCGGAGCTTTTTGCTCCTTTAAGTAGATTGTGCTCCTCCGGGAGTGGGCTCCTCTATACCTTACCTCTTCTCTCCTCTCTTTTCCTGTTCTTCTCCTCCTCCCTCCTTCTCTTTATCTATAGCCTCAAAACAAGGCATCTGTTGCCCCCCATTCCAATGAAGCTCCGAGCCACGTCCCACTGTCCGGCGTGTCCTCTGATCAGACTTGGCTCGCAGATAAAGGAGCCCTTGTTTCAACACAAAGGCTGTGATGACGGAGGGCTTGCTGGTTCCTGTTTTCAACCGCCTACAGCTAGGGTTGCATGGAAGTGCTTTTCTGAAACGTATTGTAGTAGCAGAACAGAAAAATGAAATTGATTGGATGT
>NC_136951.1:14196852-14216852 GCF_949987615.1 Pollachius pollachius
CCCGGTGCTATTTATAGTGTGTGTGTGTGTGTGTGTGTGTGTGTGTGTGTGTGTGTGTGTGTGTGTGTGCGTGTGTGCATGTGTGCTTGTGTGTGTGTGTGTGTGTGTGCGCGTGCACGCGCGCGAATGTCAGACCCTCTCATCATCATCTCCTCTAACAGCGACCATTTGCCGCCATTACCCTGCAATCACACCAGCTCTGTTATTAGCTTAGCGATGCGTCGCCCTGATGCAAGCCAATGCATTTGTCCGCGCATTAGCTTCCTAGCGTCACGGAGGAGAGATGGACGTGCGCTGTCTCTCTTGCTTCCCTGTAATGTACATTACAGTTATACGTTAGGGCGAAGTTTACCCTGCTTTACAGAGGACAGGCTGCCTGGCTGGGGGCCAGCTTTGGGGGCATTAAGACTACCTGGGAGTAGAGTAGTGGTAGCTACTCAGTTTGTAGAGCAAAGTAGTGGAGTAGTGGTAGCTCCTCAGTTTGTAGTGTAGTTGTAATAGTAGCTACCCAGTATGTAGAGTAGAGTACATTATATAGACTATAGAATCTCTGGACCACCCATTTTAAGGTAGCTGTAAAAACAGGATCTCCAATTCATATGTATGTGACAATCAATACTTAATTGGAAGAATATAAATGATTAATCGTGTGTGTGTGTGTATGTGTGTGTGTGTGTGTGTGTGTGTGTGTGTGTGTGTGTGTATATATGTGTGAATTCTGTGTCCTAAGCACTCAACATATGGCTGTATTTTAGTTGTTGGGGTCAATTCTCATGGAGATTGATCCCTTTTAGAGGTCCACTTGTTCCTGTCATTGTCTGATGGTCTTTCTGTTCTTAGCGGTCCTTTGTAACTCTTCAAAGATTCTAATACACTCCTGCCTCTGTCTCCCTCCATTCTCTAGGTATGATGTCGACTCAAATAGTGCAGACCTTTCCAAACACGTAAGTAGCAAGTGTTCAGTCTTAATTCTGTGTTTTTTTGTGTGTCCACGTTGGTGTCACAGCCTCAGGAAAAACATCCACCCTTTTCCTTGCTACTGTTTGTTTTTCCATTTGATGGGTTGGTCTCGGCTCGCGATGCTAATGCTACGCGTTAGTGTCTGTTTACACAGTTGCCGTCCTTGTCATTAAGCAACCATTAGCCGCGCAATGTAATCTGTCCTCCGCTACACATGTTGATCATCTCGTGGGCTAGCACAGCAGGGTAGCATATCAAACCAACACACAATCTTCTATTAGCTATGCTGCGGCACAGTGCCCATTAATAACTGTGATTAGCGTAGTGGCAATTAGACGCCACTATGAGAAGACTCGGGCTCTCTGCTGAGGCCCGATGAAACTGATTCCCTCCCGCTGCATCTTGGGAAAAGTTGTTCACGTTTGCTTATAAAATATTCTACATGGAAGCAGGCTAACTAGGAATAAGGACTATTCCTAGCAATTAGGAATGATAATTGCATCATGGACTGCTAACCAACTGATGTTTCTACCGTCATTGACCGTTAACCTTCAGATGCATATCTATATATATATATGCATACCTTCAAATGTCAAGCTTCCGATAATTGTTACATTTCCGAGGTTGTATTTCAATAGTTAAACACCTAATCGTGTTAAAATCCAGTGTTGTCAGAGTCTTGTCATGTCCCCTGTGTGAGCCTGTGGCCCCAGCATTATTAAATAAAACAAATTATAACCAAGGCTTCTATTAAAACCGATTGGCACTCAGGCGCAGCGCCAGTTAGTGGTAATCATCGCAGCAGATTGTCCCGGTTAAACGCTGGGAGATTTGGAGTTTGTCTCCCTGTGTCCATGAGGGTTTTCTCCGGGTGAGCCATTTCCTCCCTTCCTTCTCTCCTGGTCACCAAAACGTCTGTGTTAGGTTATACCCCAGCCTCTCCTGGGCTGCACTGTGGCTGCCCACTGATCCTACCGTTGCAAGTGAGGGTTTAAATGCAGAGATAAAATTTTGTTGAACGTGTGCAATGGCAATAAAGTTCCTTCTTCTTCTCCTAACAGTAGAGGGAGAGACGGAGAGTGTAGAGTGAGGGGAAGAGAGATACAGGACTAACAGTAGAGGGAGAGATGGAGAGTGTAGAGTGAGGGGACGAGAGAGAGATACAGGACTAACAGTCGAGGGAGAGATGGAGAGTGTAGAGTGAGAGGTAGAGAGAGGGAAGAGGAGAGGGGGAGAGAGATAAAGCTGTAACAATAGAGGGAGTGATGGAGAATGTAGAGTGAGAGGTAGATAGAGGGAAGAGGAGAGGGGGAGAGAGATAAAGCTGTAACAATAGAGCGAGGGATAAGAGTGCAGCATGAGAGGTAGAGAGAGGGGAGGGGGAGAGAGGTACAGGACTGACAGTAGAGGGAGAGATGGAGAGTGTAGCCTGAGAGTTAGAGAGAAGGAAGAGGAGTGGGGGAAGAGGAGAAGGAGAGGGGGAGAGAGACACAGAACTGACAGTAGAGGGAGAGATGGAGAGTGTAGATTGAGAGCGAAGAGAGAGACCCATACAGGACTGAGAGTAGAGCGAGATACGGAGTGTGCAGCGCGAGAGGTAGGGAGGGGAGGGGGAGGAGGAGAGGGATAGAGACATACAGGACTGACAGTAGAGGGAGCGACGGAGAGTGCAGCTTGAGAGAGGGAGAGACAGAGGGAGAAGGAGAGGGAGAGAGATAACGTCTTTGTGGAGGCTTCCCTTCCATTCTCTGCTCCAGCCCCAGGGAACCGAGGCGACGACGTTAATCCATTAACGGGTGATCTCTCCTCTGCTCACCTGGCAGCCCTGGAGGGTGGAGAGAATAATAGAAACACACACATACACACACACACACACACACACACACAGATAGACAAACACACACACACACACACACAGAGGCATTGAGTGGAAAGCAGTAGCACTGACCTTTTTCAAAAAAAAGAGAAATATCTCAATTCTACAACGCTTTCTGAATCCAGATTTTAGATTAAAAAAGGTAATTTATTGAGGAATACCTGTTTAATATGCACATACACATCCAGGTTTCAGATTGATACCACATGCGACCGTGATGGACCAGTTATCTGCCTTGGATAATTGCAATGTCCAGGACTTTTAGTATTGTAATCAACTTATGCATAGTACCCAGGGGTTTTCAGTTAAATTTGCACATTACGTCTCTTCTCTTTGTATTGGTTGGTGACCAGCCATGACGAGCCCAACAGGTGATTTGACATCACTAGGACGAATCTGTCCAGACCAGCCCCTGGTCAGTCTAAATGTAGCTGTGGTCAAACTCTCCTCCCCCCCGACAGTTCACACTGGACTGAGGGAATATCTCTTGCGGTCTCGTTGTCGTTTTCAATTCATAGCGGTAAACAGGCTGGAAGGCCCAGACAACCAGACGGGCATGGCTGTCTATAGACGTAGAGAGACGGACAGGTTTGGCAGTGAGATGTGTGACGGACAGCACGCCATGTGGCACTGAGAGGGGTTGTTTAGGCATTGGAAACGATTCGAAAAAGTTTAAAAAAAAGAACCACTTAAGTATTGTATTTTGGTGAGGTATTATGTTATTGTATTGTACTGTAATACTACTCTATTGTTATTGTTTTATGTATGATGTAAATATGTCTAGTGTTGTATATTTATCGTAAGTAGTAACCCTGATGTCTGCAGTCTTACTGTAGGCCTTCTAGAGCTGAATGCCCCTTAGTGACAAATATATAAACTGTGTTTTGCTTTGGATGCAAGTGTCTACTAAACTTCTAAATAGTAGCCTGATCAATTATGTAAATCTGTAAATCTGTTCTCGTCTGTTGGCTGAAGCAACTTCAGCTGTTGTAGCATGTCCTAACTCCTTCTCTAACCCCCCCCCCCCCCCCCCCCCCCCCCCCCCCCCCCCTCTGTGCTGTGTTTCCAGGACTTCCTGGGTCAGGCCTGCTGCACCCTGGGAGAGGTGGTTGGCTCGCTGGGCAGTCGTGTGGAGAAGCCCCTGGGGTGAGTGGCACTCCATGTACGCACTTATTGCATGTTGTACGTCCTGGCACTTAAAAATAGTGCTTAGCACCGTGTAGCATCTTACAAATGTACTTTTTGTAAGTTGCTTTGGATAAAAGCGTCCGCTAAATGCACTAAATGTAAATGGAGATGTGAGTGGTCACCTCTCACAGAGCCAGCCTATCCTGAGGAGCGGATGAATGTGACGTGGGGGGCGATTCGGCTCTGGGTGTTTGTTGATGCCCTATATCCTATAATGAAGAAAATTACATTTCTCACTGCTATTTGAGATTGTTATTTTTTGACGCGGTGATGTGGAATTGTTGTGACTATTAGTGGCTTACACACACACACACACACACACACACACATACACACACCACCTTAATTTCCAAGGTCAGGCGAAGGATATGCATATAGTTCTGTTGTTAGCGTTCAGTCAGACATAGGTGCCTCACATGCATCCCACAGTAACAGAGTGCCCGTATTCCACGTGCACGTATTCCTCTCAGCCAGAATGATTCACATCATTCTGGGGTTTTGTGAATTAGCTTCAGCTCTTTCACAAGTTATCTCGTTCCAGAGATAAAGCCTTTCCCTTTGGCTTGGCTCTCCCTAAGTGTCTCTAATCCAATTGGGTCAGATTGACAGCACTTCTGGCTGGAGGAATGTAACATAACAATCTGGCAACCTGAATATTAACTATAAACACCAACATGGCAGCTAGCATCGCTTAGATTAACGTTGTTAGTGTGTTGTGTGTGTGTGTGTGTGTGTGTGTGTGTGTGTGTGTGTGTGTGTGTGTGTGTGTGTGTGTGTGTGTGTGTGTGTGTGTGTGTGTGTGTGTGTGTGTGTGTGTGTGTGTGTTTAAGAGGTGTGTGGATTGAGTATTTGGCCTGTGAGACCTGACTATAACCAATGGGTAAGACGTTGTGGTTGAGCTTCTTTCTGTATTCATAACATGGGGGTGATTGATTAATACATACATTGTTATGGAAGTTGGGTGAAATATTTTTCTTAGTTCCTTGCTAACAGCTTTCTCTTGTGTGCCCTCCGAAATATTTAGTTTGATTTCTGCATTGCATCCTTTAATTCCCTTATACCCTATCCATCATTTCTTTCTGATTATCTTGTTATTTGTTATCCTTGTTGGATGGACAGGTTTTTATTAACATTTCATGCACGTTTAATTCTCATTCATTCATCAATAAGATGGGTGTTTTATTATAGCCTGAGTCTGCTCCTATTGTCTTAGTAGTTTGTGTTCACAGGCTAATTGGTCTTTATTTTGCCCATATATTTCTCTTTTACTATTTTATGCTATGAAGTCATACATTTGCATTTGGTTGTTGGGTTTGTTAATCCAAATTAATTAATCCAACCTAAATGCTGATAATAGTTTGCACTTCCCTGCATGCTGTTAAGGCTTTAAACCATTTAGGCAACGGTGGCAATTATGGTCGTCTGCAAATCTCCCCTCGAAATTAATTACTTTTAAAGCCATTGTTGTATTCGGCAGGAAACACAACGCAGCATAGGCCTGCAATAACTCATTTCATGGCTGTGGTTTCTTCTGAAGATGAAAAGGCTTAATTAAGACTATGACGAGTAAGGATATGTGTTTTAGCCTAAGGAGGATTGTAAATGGCCAGAAGGGGGGGGGTCTCCATTTTATAACCACGGGTTGGGAAGCAGACACGGGCGTTGTTGTATTCTGCTTCCCAGCGGCGGTTCCAGTCGCAGTCGGCTGCGTTTACAGCAAACCACGGTTTAGGATGAGAAAATACCTTCACCTCGGTTCACTGGTGTGTGTGTGCGCGCGTGTGCGTGCGTGTGTGCGCCCATGTATAAACACGTCGGTGTGTGACAGGCATCCCTTGGCTTCATTTCAGAGGAGCTCCATCAACCACTTGAGCAGCTGTCGCCATGGCGATGACAGGTCCCCCAATCAGAGAGGGAGAGAGGAAGGGAGGGCCGACCTCTGTGTGTGTGTGTGTGTGTGTGTGTGTGTGTGTGTGTGTGTGTGTGTGTGTGTGTGTGTGTGTGTGTGTGTGTGTGTGTGTGTGTGCATTCGTGTGGTCACAAGGGAAAGCTCTTGGAAAGAGATAACATCCTTTTGCACTTTGAGGAATGCGCACACACATAGAGACACACACATAGGGACACACACACACACACACATAGAGGCACTCATACACACACACACATAGAGACACACACACACATAGACACACACACACACACATAGAGATATACACACACACACACACACACACACACACAAACACATCCGTTGAGCCATTAGGTGCTGGAGGCAGTATTGGCCTCCCATCACCCTCCCTGCTGCTGAGAGCATCTTCCATTCAGCAGCAGATCCTCCCCTCCGCTCAGCCGCCTGTCAGCCATTAGGCACCAGGTCTCGGCCCCGCACCGAGACCACACCGCGTTCCTCCTGTTCACAACATGGAACTAGAGTCAGCCTGTAAGATCCTGTTCATAGTCAGCCTGTAAGACATGCTGTTCATAGAGGCAGCCTGTAAGACATGCTGTTCATAGAGTCAGCCTGTAAGAAATCCTGTTCATAGTCAGCCTGTAAGACATCCTGTTCATAGTCAGCCTGTAAGACATCCTCTTCATAGAGTCAGCCTGTAAGACATCCTGTTCATAGAGTCAGCCTGTAAGACATCCAGTTCATAGTCAGCCTGTAAGACATCCTGTTCATAGAGTCAGCCTGTAAGACATCCAGTTCATAGTCAGCCTGTAAGACATCCTGTTCATGGAGTCAGCCTGAGAGACATCCAATCTGGAACCTTGAATAATATAACAGATTTATCTGGGTTTGAACATTGTTGAAAACCTTTAGGAAAATTGAAGTACACACCTCAGCAAAACGTATGAATAAATCAGTTTAATTAATACTTGAATATGTCATCTTTTGTCCTCCAAAATGAAGGACAGAATGAAAGACGATGAATGTTACGATAAAATCAGCTCTGCATGCAATCTAAAATGTCTGACACAACGTTTTATTTCTCTTGAGAAATGTTTTACATGCCGCAGTCATTTAGACTGCGCCATGAAAAAAAAGAAGTCAAGCTCAGTAGCCACGGAACAATGTGGTTTTAGTGGAGCCTCGACAGACGAGTCCGGAGTCTTGCAGACCCAGGTCTTCTCACTTAAGTCTCCTCTTAAGACTCTCTCAAGGCCCAAAAGTAGTTGCAATTCCCACTGAGTGTGTGGGTGTGTTTGTGTGTGTGCACATAAGTATGTGTGTGTACATGCGCGAGAGCAAGCACCTGACGGGGAAACCTCTCCCACCCTAATGAACACTAATTATGGCTAATTACATTGTTCAATCAGACAAAGAGCGAGTGACAGACATAGAAAGAGAGAGACAAGAATCAGAAATGCAGAGAGACTGGAGAGAGAGAGAGAGAGAGAGAGAGAGAGAGGGAGAGGGAGGGAGAGAGAGAGAGGGAGAGGGGGAGAGAGAGAGAGAGGGAGAGGGAGGGAGAGAGAGAGAGAGAGAGAGAGAGAATAACCACACACTTGTGTACTAATAGGATTAGCATACATTTCTATAAACCTCTCCTTTAGAATAGGTAATATTACGGTTAAACACCTAGGTAATTAAAACACCGTTAGAAAAGGTGATAATACTTGATTGATTCCTAAAGAGAAATCAAGGCATGTGTTGAGATTTCAAACTGCTGCTTAAAATATTGTTAAGCACAAATTAAAGCTAGGATGGGCAATTTATCTAAGAATCAATGTCATATTCATTGAAATTGTCCTCACATCTTGATGGCCATAATTAAATCAAATGCTCTGACAAAAATAAGTAAATCATGCAAAAGTACATTTAAACAGACCGTCTCTCCAATGTTACGTATATACATATACCAGGGACACCTTCAAGGTGTGGTTCATTTAAAGAGCCAGTAGGCTCTATAGTTAATCCGGCTCTACTGGGGACCGAGGCCATCGGAGTTCGGACCTAGAACCGTTTCCTGGGAGTCAAACCAATAGGGTTAAACTCATCCTGAGGGTCGAATCGTTGCCGCAGCATTCCGATTATTCTGGTTCAGAGCGGTTCCTCTGTTTTGGATAGGTGGAATAGTATTGATAACAAACATGAACCACTGGACCTGTTTCTTGCATTGTCCTTTTTGCGTCGGTAACAATGGTCCGTCGTTTCGGTGTTTCTCATCAGCAGGGGTCTTTACCCTGGCTGAGTCTGGGTAAAACAGAGAATTCAAGCCCGTTGTTTTGCATTCAATTTGCATTTCATTATTGATAAAAATGTTCTCATTTGACTCGTGATAACGACACTAGCCTTCCTTCTTACAAACCCCTTGAATATTCAGAGTCCACTCAGGGAAACAAGTCTTTATCTAGAGTCTCTCTCTCTCTCTCTCTCTCTCTCTCTCTCTCTCTCTCTCTCTGTGTCAGCCCTCCTCGTCTCTCCAGTCCGGTGAACCCAGGCTGTTCTGTGTAGAGTGTCTCTTCGTGAGCACCGTATAATGAGCTCTACAGCTCCACACCTGCCCAGGTTAATTGGTCCCCCCCCCCTAGCTCTGACTCCTCCCCTCGATATCCTCTCTTCCCTCACACCCCCTCTGCGTTCCTCCCTTCAAGAAGTCCCAGCCTCCATGTCCCGATGACACAGGATGAGGTTGGCTGCAGTTATTCACAGATTTACTAAGGACACTCAAATCTCTTGCGTAGCGTTAACTGTGCATATTAAGTGTCTCACACAGACGCACACACACAGACACACAGACACAGGTGAATACATGTGCTGGGCTGTGAAGGAGTCTGGTGTGGGAGTTGGGAGTGCGAGGATAAGTGGAGAACTGGTCTCTCTGGTATTAAAACCAGACAACGTGTGTGTGTGTGTGTGTGTGTGTGTGTGTGTGTGTGTGTGTGTGTGTGTGTGTGTGTGTGTGTGTGTGTGTGTGTCTGTGTGATCTCCATGAGTGTTTATTATTATTCCTGTCAAGTGTCAGTTTTTTTTTACATTAGAGAAATAATTACCATGAATAAAATATGTTTTTCATAGAGCATGTGTGCGTGTGTGCTTGCTTGCACCTCCTCATCCTGAAGTCTAATTTGTACTTTCGTGCTCAACACTTATTGCTGGGCTTGTTTTGAGTTGAATGTAGAATTGCGTGCCTCTAATTACGGCCTTGCTTCAGAGGAACTATCTGGAATATCAGAGGTACCATCAAGAACTATCTGAGGTAATATGGAAACCATAAACATATGAAGTGTGCACTCTGGGATGTGACCGGCGAGCAAAACAAGAGGTGAGATTTATTGAGATATGAGAATAGATATTGAAGCAAGTGTAAATTTGTAGCAGAACAGACAGTCTTTAGAGAGGTAGGTGAGCCAGGATTGTGTAGTGGTTCAGGTGTTTACCTGAACCACTGAGTGAGGGATTGACTGACTGACTGACTAGCCAGCCATTGTTGGAAGTCACGCAAGTGAGAAGTGGCTCTAAGGCAGTGTTCGGTGGGATGGTAGCCTGGGTAGCCCCGCCCATTCTGCCTGCGACTTGAGTTCGCTCTGCACAAGGGTCTGGAGAAGAGCAATACATTTCTTTCTGCTTCCGATACGTTTTTGCTGGAGTCAATCACCGAGCTGGCTTTTCCCCTTGGCTCATAGAGTCAGTTCAACTAGGCCCGTTGATCACCAAATGACGGCAGCTTCCCCAGACCAACGTGCAATCTACGATTGGCTTGGTCTGGTAATAGCCAGGCTAGTGGTATGGATCTTGTAGTTGTTTATTTCCATATTACGCAGATGAAATACTGCAGACAAGTCAGGCCGCATGCTGAGCGGCACTCTGCATTAAGCATGCATCTCACATCCAAATGCATTCAGATTTCACTGTTTTACATTAACGCGCAACAGAATCTGGCTCTTCTGCTACTCTAGGACACTGTGAGGACCCTCTTCAAGCTATAATGATTAGCCTACAATGCAGACTAATTTTTCCTCCAAAAGCCGGATATATCAATCGTTGGTAATAGCCATGTCTTTTTTTAAGCCCCATCGTGGTGGAATACGCCGCAGGGGTCTTTTGGAGATGTTCATGTTCAGTTCAGGGTTGTTAAGGGCATAAGAGCCTCCTTCAGACATCTCTCTTCTGAGCGGCGGTCGATATCTCCTTGAGAACGCCCACATTGCATACGCTTTGGGATGACGTGTGCGTGGTGAGCGGAGACCGTTCTGACTGTAGGCTGTTATTCATAGCTGCTTTTAAAGCTTCTTTAAAGTCAAAACTGTTCCACCAATTGAAAATCTGCTCAAAGATAGTAGGTCAACCATTTCAGAAACTGTATGAATCAGCCTACAATAAAAACATACTGCAGTTTGTTAACAACATTTCCTCCGACCTCAACCACATCCTTAACACCGAGTACAATCTACCACCATCAAACATTCAGGAAGGTTACAGTTTACTCTGTAAGACAAATGTCAGACTTGCTCTGACAATAAAGCATTATCATATCGTATCGATGCTTTGTCTGCCACATCTCGCTGGGCACCGACATGCTCCATCAGTGCTTCACTGAGAGGGTGATGATGATGCTGAACTCATGTTCCATCGTGCTTCAAAGCCACCACCATCATACCTGTTGCAAAGAAGCCCTCACCATCCACTTTCAATGACTACCGTGCTAAGTGCTTTGAAAGGCTAGTCATGGCTCATATTAAATCCACCCTCCCCGCTTGCCCTGGACCCCTACCAGTTTTCAGACCGAGGTAACAGATCCACGAGGATGCTGTCTCTTCTGCTCTTCGACCAGCCCTCACTTACCTGGACACTAAAAACTCATACATCAGAATTCTGTTCATAGACGTTAGCTCAGCATCCACCACCATCGTCCCTCAGCAGCTGAGCGGCAAATTGGACCCACTGGGGCTCAGCAGCTGAAGAGAGCAAGACCACCCCCCCCCCCCCCCCCCCCCCCCCCCCCCCCCCCCCCCATCCATCACGGGCCCCTTCTACGGAGGCACCATTGAGAGCATCCCGACCAGCTGCATCACTGTGACGCACCCGCAAAGCCACCAGCGTTGTGGGTGACCCCAGCCACCCCTCACACAGCCCCTTCGGCCTCCTGCCATCTGGGAGACGGTACCGCGGCCTCTGTGCCGGCTCAACCAGACTGGGAAACAGCTTTTGCGACAAGGCTGTCGGGAAGCTCAACTCTCTACCCTCTCTCCCTTCCCTCCCCTCTGTCCACACGAACTCTGGACTCTGAAACCCCCCTCCCAATTTGCCCCCAAGAACTCTGGACTTCGAAACCATTATGTTCCTCATATTGCACATTTCAATCCATTTACTTTTGAAACTTTATTTTATGTAAACCGTTTTCTTCTGCCTTACCTTTGCAGTAGTCTGAACTATTTTGCACTATTTAGAATTTATTTGTTGTAAATATTACTTATTTTATTTTACCTCATTTTACCCTTTTCACCTATTTAAACCGTGGGTCAGAGACAAACACAATTTTGATTCCTCTATTAGTTTGGCGCATATTTTGGAATTGAATAAAGCTGACTTTGACATTGGCTTACGCAGGACGGCGGTGCGTCCAATTTTTCAAGGCTGTAATAAAAGTCACACGATTCAATCAGGGACTAATGTTGTGTTTTATCCCCCGACTGATACAGTTTACAGGACTAGTATTATACCAGACGCTGTAGATATAATGTATCTACACTCTAGATTCTAGAATCATGCTAGACTCTTTTGCCAAGCCATTAGGGTCCAAAGTGTTGAATGTATTCTTTGAGGAGTTGGTAGGGTTCAGCCATCTTGCTCTAGGGTACCCACAGCCAGCCTGAGGACATTAGGCTGGCCACTTGCGAAGCGTTTGGCTCTGCAGGCTCTCATTCGGTCCCTGCATCTCCACACTAAAACCCAAAACAATACTCCCGTTCCCTGCTCCTCTGCCTACAAAGAAACACAGACTCTGGTTCTCCCTTTCGTTTGAAGTCCCCCAGCTGAGCAGCTCAGATGTAGTCATATTATAATATATTAATTGTCCTAACTAATTAGTGTCCTCAGGCTTGCTGTAGGCATCCTTGAGCAAGAGGGCTGCCCCCTCCTTCTCCTTACTGAATGCATTCAATACTTTGGGCCCAATGGCCTGGCCAAAGTCTGTCTAATTCTAGTATGATATGTCCTAGTCATATTATAATATGAGTTCTAGTCATAGTCATACCTCATTATAATATGACTGGATAGATTGATACAACTTTATTAATGAATAATTAATAAATGAATAACTAGGTTTACCGAGGAAGAGGCGTACAGGATGCCTAAATCGCTGTTCCACCGCCCTTGGAATTCTACCGGGGACAAGAAGTAAGTCTAATCTGGTGTTCTGCTCTACTGGGGGACAGGAAGTGAGTCTAATCTGGTGTTCCGGGAACAGGAAATTTGTTTAATATGGTGTTCCGCTCTACCGGGGGACATGAAGTGTGTTTACTCTGGTGTACCGGGAACAGAAAGTGTGTTTACTCTGGTGTTCAGCGCTACCGGGGGACATGAAGTGTGTTTACTCTGGTGTTCCGGGAACAGGAAGTGTGTTTAATCTGGTGTTCCGGGAACAGGAAGTGTGTTTACTCTAGTGGTCCGGGAACAGGAAGTGTGTTTAATCGGGTGGTCGCTCTACTGGGGACAGGAAGTGTGTTTAACTGAAGGTCTGTACCTCCTGTGGTTCTCAGGGGGATCCCAGGGAAGAAGTGTGTTTAACTGATGGACTGTATCTCCTGTGGTTCTCAGGGGGATCCCAGGAAAGAAGTGTGGCACCGTCATCATAAAGGCAGAGGAATTGAGCAATTGCAGGGTGAGTTTGACCGTATCTATCCAGCTATCTGCCAGGCTGCGTGTCTGTCTGCCAGTCCGTCCATCTGCTTGTCTGTCTGCCTGGTTGTCTGTCTTTCTGCTTGTCTGTATGTCTGCTTGTCTGTCTTTTCATCTGCCTTTCTGGTCGTCTGTCTATCTTCTGTGCATCTGCTTGTATGTCTCTCTTTTTGTCCATCTATATTCCTGTCCATCTGCTTGTGTCTCTGCAAGTCTGTCTTTCTGCTTGTCTTTCTGCTTGTCTGTCTATCTGCTTGTCGGTCTTCATCACAGTCTCTCTACTGTATATGCCTGTCTGTCTGTCGGTCTCTCAATATTATAGAGACAGTTATGATACAGATCTGTCTGTCTGAAAGGGACAGTTGTCTATGTGTCTGTCTTAAGGAGTCGTTAATGATAGGTCTGACTCTCTATCTGTCTGTGTGTAGGAGTCATTAATGATAACTGTCTGTCTGTCTGTCTGTCTGTCTGTCTGTCTGTCTGTCTGTCGGAGTCATTAATGATAAAGGTCTGTCTCTCTGTCTGTCTGTGTGTAGGATTCATTAATGATACCTGTCTGTCTGTCTGTCTGTCTGTCTGTCTGTCTGTCGGAGTCATTAATGATAAAGGTCTGTGTCTGTGTGTAGGATTCACTAATGATACCTGTCTGTCTGTCTGTCTGTCTGTTTGTCTGTCTGTCTGTCTGTCTGTCTGTCGGAGTCATTAATGATAAAGGTCTGTGTCTGTGTGTAGGATTCACTAATGATACCAGTCTCTCTCTCTGTCTGTCTCTCTGTCTGTCTGTGTGTAGGAGTCAGTTCTGATGCAGTTCTGCGGGAACAAGCTGGACAAGAAGGACTTTTTTGGCAAGTCTGATCCGTTCCTGGTCTTCTATCGGAGCAATGAAGATGGATCGTGAGTCTCCGTCCTCCATACCTCCCACCCACCCAGCCATCCCTCCTCCCTCCTCCCTCCCTCCTCCCTCCTCCCTCCTCCCTCCCTCCCTCCTCCCTCCTCCCTCCTCCCTCCTCTCTCCCTCCTCCCTCCCTCCCTCCTCCCTCCCCCCTCCCTCCTCCCTCCCTCCCTCCCTCCCTCCTCCCTCCCTCCCTCCCCCCTTCCTCCTCCCTCTCTCCTCCCTCCCCCTCCCTCCTCCCTCCTCCCTCCCTCCTCCCTCCCCCCCTCCCTCCTCCCTCCCTCCCTCCTCCCTCCCTCCTCCCTCCCCCTCCTTCCCTCCCTCCTCCCTCCCCCCTCCCTCCCTCCTCCCTCCCTCCTCCCTCCTCCCTCCCTCCTCCCTCCTTCCCCAGGCCTCCACACAAAGCCGACCTCTGACCTTGGAACTGCAGCGACTGTGTTCAGCATGTGTGGATATTAAGTCTATGACCTGAACTCTGTGTGTGTGTGTGTGTGTGTGTGTGTGTGTGCGTGCAGGTTCACCATCTGCCACAAGACGGAGGTGGTGAAGAACACGCTGAACCCCGTTTGGCAGGCCTTCAAGATCCCCGTACGGGCGCTCTGCAACGGAGACCACGACAGGTCAGTCACAGGTCACAGGTCACAGGTCACAGGTCACAGGTCACAGATGAGTGGCCGCCCCCAGGCTGGAACCTGAGATTAAACCAGCAGGTACCAGGGAGAAGTACAGTGGAACAGGTCAAAGGTTAGTCTTAAATCTGGAAGTTATGATGTAACCAGCAGGTAGCAGGTATACAGGGGTCAAAGGTTAGTCTCAAATCTGGAAGTTATGATGTAACCAGCAGGTAGCAGTTGTACAGAGTTCAAAGGTTAGTCTCAAATCTGGAAGTTATGTTCTGACCAGACATGGTGCAGGTATCGACTTAGTCTTAAAGCGTCTAATCATCTTGTCTGTAAAAGTGTGTTAAAAGAGGGATATTGCATTGGGAAGATGGGGTTGATAGATGAGTGATACAACAGCGTTGCTTGGCATCTACAAGGAAAATATCTTAAGTTAACCATGTTTTTTTATGAGGGTTGGGGTTTGACTCAGTCTGCTGTGTGCAATTGGCTGTGTTATGTTTTGGTTTCAATAAATGTCCTGCTGGTTCGAAAACCCCTCTGTGTAACAGCGCTGGCACTATCCACTTTCATTTTCACGTTCAAGCACATTCTAGACTGTGGTCTAGAAGGATTCACAATGTCAGGGGAAAAAATCACTAAAGTATGGCGTTTGGAAACCATTTAAAGAGAATGAAAGAAAGTCGAGTCCAAACAAAGAATGGTGTCAAACCGGTCCCGCTGGGGAAGGTGGTTCTCTCTGTAGCTCATCCGTGTTGCTTTCTCGCGGTTCTGCCAAATGAAATAGTGCTGCATCTGTTCTGTACGCTGAAACATAGGATCGTATTTTAAATCTGTAATCAAAAGCTCAGACTGTCTCTTTATCTAAGGGTTTTATCATTTATCAACGGTTCAACACTGTGAATCAGACAGAACAGAGCTCTCTGACCCGACATTGTCCACGCTTCGAATCTCATAGATGTACGGTATTAATTACATCACATTATAGAAGGCTGTATTATAGTATATAAGGCTGATGATGGCCTATATTGTCTGTCAGACTAAGTGCAGGTGCTGAGATGAACGCACATGGTGGTTATACATTACGAATTTAATTTGTTCGTAAAGGTGATTTAGCTGCTGAACCTGGCCTGCAGACAGCTTGAAAAACGCTTATAAGACAATTAATTATTTTAAAGCTGTTTAACCTCGCCAAAGTCACCATGAATTAGGCATAATTGAGTCGCATATATAAAATAACATCTTGTATCTTATTTGACGATCAGTCCACGCTGTGTCTAGCCTAACGAATATTCATATTCGTTGAATATAGCAAAGATTTGGCAGCGTCGAATATGAATATATTCGACGCTGCCAAATCTTTGCTGAAGGCACCCCTAATATATAAAGATATTATTAAAAGATGAGTAGACCTATTTGATAAATAATGGGTATTTAACAAGAAAATAATCTCTAACTTTGAAGGGACAAAGTGAAACCAAACCTTTTTATCAACTACATAATTTGATGTAGGTGTGTCCTGTTTGAGGTGTGCCATGACTCCCACACCATCATCAGATCTACTTTTCTTTTGACCAAGTGCTATGTGCATCCAACATTCTCATCTCTAATGATCAGTCTGGGAGCTTTTTTAAAACTCAATGTGCCGTTCAGCAGACTGTGGTGTGTTACTTCAGCAAGGAATCCCATGGCTGCCTCTTCAGCTGCTGTTATTTTACAACGTCGCCGTTGGAAAAGCAGAAGTCCAACTGAATGCACCACAGCAGATGGGCGGCATGTAGTTCAGGAGGTAGAGCCGGTTGAGTGGTTACCGGAATGTTTCTAGTTCGATCCCCGGCTCCTCCTAGCGTGTCGAGGTGTCCCTGAGCAAGACACCTCACCCTAACTGCTCCCGACGAGCTGGCTGTCGCCTTGTGTGGCTGACACCGCCGTCGGTGTGTGAATGTGTACACGAATGGATGAATGTTAGGCAATATTGAAAAGTGCTTTCAGTGGCCACTGATTATAAAAGCGCTGTATAAAGGCAGTCCATTTACCATTTACCACAAAGTAAATGTTGCTACTGTGACACTCAGTGGGGCTGATATTCAAGTGCATCCTTGAATATAGCATACGCCAAGGCATGGGCGGGTGGGCGAGATAACAGGTGCTGCGATTCAGCCCACAGCAAGTTTGCAATGCTTGCTGGGACTTGTAGTACCCCGCAGCGTGGGAGCTGGAGATGGTGGCCAACACTTTTTGAACACTCTAATGATTAAGCAGGCCGGTTAGACTCTGGCAGAGGGCCTGATCTGGCCTCCGGGCCTTGTGGTTGACACATGTGCTCCTGGCTGTAGCCAGGAGGCTAATCCTGCATTCGCCTCGCTAGCGAACAGACTCATGGATTGAGAATTATAATAACAATCTCATTGATGTCTCCTCAATGGAACAGTGTGGAAGGAAATGTTATTTTAAGTACAAATACTTGCGTTGGAACTGCACACTGGATACACTGTCTGTGTTTTCAAGCGATGGCTAGACGCCGTAGGACGCCAATCACACACACAGCGCACCGCTCACAGCCCTTTGGCAGGGTATCGGAGTATGCAAACACACAGACTCGAGGCGGGAATCGAACCAACGTCTCCAGAGCCACCAGGCCACCTTCTACTCCTAAACCGAGTCTATTCTAATCATTGAATCTAATATGGACGTAATCAGAAACTAAATTCCCTAAATTCATTTAAGTCCTCACTGAAAGACGAATGAGGAATTAACCATAGCCCCACAACCTGTACTACTGTAAATTAGGTGTGTGTGTGTGTGCGTGTGTGTGTGTGTGTGTGTGTGTGTGTGTGTGTGTGTGTGTGTGTGTGTGTGTGTGCGTCTGTGTGTGTGTGTGTGTGTGTCTGTGTGTTCACATGGACATGATTTGTGTGCACAATCATGTGGAAATAATGAGAAGAGGAATTTATGTGTTTACCGAGGGATAGGCTCTGGCAGAAGGCCTGATCTGGCCCCAGGGCCTGATACGGGACCAGGGTCGTGAGTTGGACACACGTGCTTCTCTTGGGTGTAGCCAGAACCTAATCCTGCATTAGCCACGCTAGCGAACCGACTCATCAAGAATAGTAATAAAACAATCTCATCAATGTCCTTTCAACACACATACACACACACAAACACACAGACACACACACACACAGTGGGAGGGAAGGATATCTTTAGTACAGATAGCTGTGTTGAAACTGCAGATTGAACATAGACACAAACACTTATAAAAAGTACATCTTGCTAAAGCACACACAATGCACCCACTCAATAGTCTACTTTGTTTTTCTCCAACACACAGACACTTTCACACGCGCACACCCTTACCCACACACATGCAACCACAGAAGCACTGGTGCGCAAATAAACACACACTACACACTCGTAGTGTGTTACATCTGGGAGAGCAGATAAGGGAGTCTGAGAACCTCAGTCATAAGTATCAAACGCTCACGCACGCGCACACACAAACCTCACACACACACACGCACATGCACACGCACAGAAATGCACACACACTGTCTCCCCCTCTTTGAGGAGGAAGCAGACAGGTTCAGATACATCTCTTTCATTCTATTCTGTTGAGAAGAGTCCATCTGACTCAGAGATCAGAGATACTGGCCTGCCTTCACCCAAAGGCTAAACCTCCCTCTGGACACCTGGCAACATCCCTGACGCCACCTCTTGCCTTACACTTTACCTGGGGTTTCCTGTTTGTTTACCTCTGCACTTCCTGTAGTTTTACCAGGGCACTTGTGTACATCCTCTAGAAATGCATGTAATGTATAATCCACAGCAACCAAGACATTATTGATTGATTAAATAATCCACAACAGGGTGATAAAGGACCCTGACGCATGGCTACTTAGATACGACAACTAAAAATTGCTTACAAATTGAAAAAACAAAAAAGCAATTTTCTGTTGCATTTCAAAATTGGAAATAGTATCCATAGCAACCCTATGTTGTTCACAGCAGCGGTCGGCGTTTCAGTAATAACAGACCGCTAAAGACTGTAATAGACCAATCAGCATCGAGTTTTCGACCAAGCTGTGTAATAATAAATCTTAGCTTATGCCTACAATTAGCCTGAATCTGGCTCTAAATACGGAGACACTCACACACATGCACGCACACATTCAACCACACAAAGACACACACATAGAGTTACAGTTACATTCTCATAGACGCACCCGCGTGTGTTCATCATTTATTTGGATCACTTTGAGTCACTGGAGCCGTGTTGGCATCGTCTCACTCTGAGGATTCGTCCGTGTTTTGGCCTGCCTGTTCCTGTTCCTGTTCCAAGGGTCTTTAGGGTGTTCTGGGGGAGCTCTGTGTTCCCGTCTGTCCTACTTTCACTTCCTTCAAGACCACAGAGCCTCTCGTTCACCAAAGCACTGCGCTGGCACGCCACTGGTACTCCTGTTGTTTGAGGCATGCTTTGCATCATTTAGTAGTTTTGAATCTCTTGTATTTTGCCAAACTCACACTGTGTAACGTGACCTGGTAGTTTATCCAGGTTATCAGAAGGTTTGTTTCAAAGAGCCCCTATTTTCCAGCAGGTGTGTTTGGCCATTACAAGCCAAAGACTATACAATTGTGTGATCACAAGTGGCAGTTTCCATCTAGATGTATGATGGATGGATCAGCCAACCAATCGGTACAGCCCCTGTGTAGGCTTGGTGAGTTCATTATCATCATCTTTATCATCCTCATCTAGTTTCCATGACCAGAAGGATTTCAAAGGAAACTTTTAATTGCAAGCACATTTTTTGTTGTAAATGATCATGAGGTTATTGGATATGTGTCTAGGTCATATCAATATTGGGTGTATTGATATAGATCAGTTATGCGTACATTTGCATTTCATTCACTTCCAAAACACAAAAGACTACAATAACGACTTTGATTTCACGAAATTCTTTGACAAACTGTAGTCGTTTTTTTTGTTAGACTTCGGTAGTTTTACCAAGAGCTAGTTTTGTAAAAAAAAAAAAAATCCATTCTCCTGAATCTTTTGACTCTGGTCCATTTTTAGCTGTCTAAATGATTCTTCACTTATCTCCCTGGCTCTGCCTCACCGTCTCCATCCCTCCTATCTTCTCACACATATTTTCTTTAGTGCTTTTGCCTTTTTTATTTTTAGCAGAAGCAGGCTAACCTGCCGGTCTTCTTACAGATATCTTATCTGTGTGCCGGACCAATTAAAGGTGAGACACCATTTAAAGACACGTGGACATGCTGGAGGAGATATAAAAGATGGGGAAGGCAGCTCGACAAGACCTTCTCTTGTCTCGTTATTCTCCTAGTGGAAGCAAAGGAAGGCGATCAGATGGGTGGGGATGTGGGTGGGAGAGTGTGTTTCCCAGAATGTAGCCGTGAGAGAGGCTGAATAAAAACCACAGGAGGATTTCTACCTCCTCCCTGGCCTCCTACCAGCAGCAGAGTGGCAGGTTACGGAGAGCTCTTAACAAAGCCGGAACGCATGATGTCTAGCCTGCCCTCCTGATATGAAACATTATTCCAAGAATTCATGAATGCTTTAATATTTCAAGATAGATTAGACCTCACAATTACAGATATGAAGGC
>NC_136951.1:14221852-14231852 GCF_949987615.1 Pollachius pollachius
CCGGGCTGTAAACCAGATAACGCCCAACCCTTTCTTATACAAGTAGTCTTGTGTGTGATGCACTCTGGGAAAGGCATTTGTTTCTCCTGAAACAGGAGTTAAACCCCTCCTATTCGAGCCAGAAGCTCTGTTCAGACACACACACACACGCACAAAAACACACACACAAACAGCAAACAAGCACACACACACAGTAAACACACAAACACACACACACACCCACCCACACGTGCACATGAACAAAAACACACACACGCACACGCAGAAGACACACACATTTCACCCTGCTTATTGGCCCACCTGATGGGCTTCAGACCGTTGTAGTGCACCTCGGTGTCGACCCTCGACCTCTGTCCCCGGTGTGTGGCCGTACAGGATGACCTCTAGCTCAGGGTCCTCATCCGCCTGGCCGGGTGCTCTGTGGTCAGACACCAGGTGGATTCTGGGTAATAATGCCCCCCTGTTGCTCTGATGGCAACAAGGAAACAATCCGTTCAGGGAAACATCGGCTAAAATGTAATCTGCAAATTGATAAATTCCTAATTATTGGTTTGCGAGTGTCCTCTGGTACACAACACAACAATAAAACGGTAATGATGATCATTGCAGCTGATTGCAGCACTCCGCTGTGTCGTTTAAGTGACTCCAGTTAATTAGTTACTGTAGCGTACAGTCTGTGCCGTTAGGAAATCAACAAGAGTCATTAGGGAGTTGTGATGGGGGTGTGATAGGCTCTGACTCTAGCGGAGAGACTCCATAGCTTCTCTAGATCCCCACTCTTATTATTTTACGTTTATTTATCAAATGCACAATTCAACAACATCCATTCATTCACTCTGTTCAATATTGTCGTTCCAACAAGGCAAAGGTCGACCATGTCTTGACATGCATGACCAACATGTGTCCGAGGCTGATTAGTCATCACAAGGCAGGTTTGACATCCACCCATCACATCCTCTGGGTGGACCCTTCCCCTTGGGTAGTCACCTGTGGATGGATCGACCAATCAGCCTCACCCCAGGTGGTGGAGTAGGGGTCCTTTAAACGACCGCTAGATAAGGAAACGTTACCCCTGCCTACACCGCCGTCTGCAGACTGCAGTCCCATGACTTACAGCTCCACTCCCAGTGTACACCGCGCTGGGTAGTGCCAGGTGTGTGTAGGCGTGTGTAAGAGTGTGTATATCTGTGTGTGTCGACGCGTGTGGTGATGTGTGTGTGGACGCGGCTTTAACGTGTGTGTAGAAGCATTTATAGTTTGCGTGTGTAGTGTGTACAGCCTTTTGCATGTGTATCTGCGTAGATAATGCAGAAACGTCTCTAGATGAGTGCGCCTGGAGTGGGTAGATGTGTGTGTGTCTGTGTGTGTGTGTGTGTGTGTGTGTGTGTGTGTGTGTGTGTGTGTGTGTGTGTGTGTGTGCTAATGGAGGAAAGCGGGTTAGTGTGTCCCTGCAGACAGCCTATTACGCTGGCCTTGTTTGCCTGAAGCACTTTAGTGAGCATCGACAAGGGTTTCACACTCACAACCCCTCACACACCCTCTCGCATGCAAGCAGGCCGGCCCTCACTCTCTCTGTGCGCACACACACACGCACAAATAAACGTGCGTTCGCACACAGATACACACACACACATGCGCACACCTACACACACATGCCCACAGATACACGCACACAGATGTATGCACACATACACACGCAGATACACGAACACACATACGCACACACAGATACACGAACACACATACGACCACGTGCAAAAATACTCACTCGAGCGCACATACACACATACGCACAGAGACTCACGCACACATACACAGACTTACGCACACATACGCATACGCAAACACACACACCGCTTTCAATGGGATACCTGCAGTGTAAGTGGGAGCCCGTGAGGTCAGAGAGGCTCCCTGCCTGTCTCCCTCCCTCTCTCTCCTCCTCAACCTGTTCTTTGTCTCCTCTCTGATTGCTATTGTCAGCATTTACTCCCCCTCCTTTCTTCTTCACCCCTTCCCGCCAGTGTTCTCCTACAGGTCAATCATCTGTGCAGTCTCCTCTCCCCTCTTCTCCTCTCCCCTCTTCTCCTCTCCCCTCTTCTCCTCGCCCGTCTTCTGTTCTCCCAGCTTGTCTTCCCCTCTTGTCCTCCCCTCTCCTGCCCCTCACCTCTTTCTCCTCCTCTTTTCCCTCTCTCTCCCCCTTGCTATCTCTCTCCCCCATCTCTCTCTCGTCCCCTCGACCTCTTCTCTCATCTTCTCCCTCTCCTAACCTCTCTTGTCATCTCTCCCCTCCTCCTCTTCCTGCTCCTCCTCTCTCTCCTTCTCATTACCTGCTTCTCTACTCTCCCCCACTGGCTTCCTCTCTCCCCTGTCTCTCCTCCTCCTCCTCCTCTCTCTCCTTCTCTCATTACCTCCTTCTCTACTCTCTCCCACTGGCTTCCTCTCTCCCCAATCTCTCTCTCCTCCTCCAGTCCTCACCTCCCCCTCTGCTCTGTTTAACTAACGAGTAGCATGACATTGTGCTAACGGCATTAGCATAACTGACAGCCCTGTCAGCGCCACTGCTCAATCAACAGTTCCCCCGCTCTCCATCCTCTCAGAGCCTCTCATTAAACACTCACACCCCTCTCAACCCCCCAACAAAGCGTTTCTTTGAGCGTGAGTTTAGGGAAATAAGGGATACTTTGAAGAGGCCGGGTTTGTGTTCTTTCCCTTTTAACAGTTCTTTAGCTCTGGTCTTTCAAAGCTAGTGTCAGTGAACATCATCTCTCGGTTGCCTATGGTTTCTCTCTCCTCTCTCTGTCTCTGTTTCCGTGGGGATAGGAATCATACCATCAGCAGACAGACGGTGGCCACTATCGGCGTGTGTGTGTGTGTGTGTGTCTGTGTGTGTGTGCGTGTGTGCGTGTGTCTGTAATAACCTTTCTATTATCTACAAATTGCAGCACAAGTTTTCGGTTACATTGATAGCACACACACACACCACACACACACACAGACATACAAACCACATAAACACACAGACACACACAGACACACAAAAACACGCACACACACACACACGTATACATACACTCACACACACACACAACACAGACACACACACACACACCAAACATACAAACACATGCACACACACAAACACACACACACACACACACATACACAAATAGAAACACAGACACACACACACCACACAAACTAACAAACAGGAGCACACACACACCACATACACACACACACACCACATACCACGCATACACCACATACTACACACACACATATACACAAACACACACACACACACACACACACACACAAGAGCTCTATTTCATGTGTGTGATGTGTTTCTGCTCAACGCACACTGCTAGCTCCTCACACACACACACACACACACACACACACACACACGATGACATCATATAATCTGTATTCTATTTCTGTTCATACTTACATACATACTTTTAACAAGAGAAATACTTGGATGACATCACCGGCGGTGGACACCCCTCCAGCCAATAGGGCGATGCCTCATCATGAGGTCATAGAGCAGGCCTGTCCCTGATTGGGTGAGAGGCCGGCGTTGGCCTTTCGACAGGACGATCAGAGTTCTGCCCTGAATGCTGATGCCCCGTGTCTCACAAATATGGAGATCATGACGGGCGATGAGAACGTCAAATGTCAGGCGCAGGTCTGTTCGAGTGGATGGCCGTGAATATGAAGCACCTGACCTTCAGGAGAAGATACTGCTGTGTGATGTTCTCAAATACGACTGGACTGAGAGGGTTCTGGGCTGACCTTGTAGTAGTGTGCAATATGGCACTTTGCTGAATCTCCTGCCTGTTGGGTCTTTGTGTGTTTTGATTTATGTTCAATCTTTCTCTCTCTACCCCTCTACCTCTACCTCTACCTCTAACTCTCTCGCTCATACAGAAACAGACACACACACACACACACACACACACACACACACACACACACACACACCCATGGTTGTGGATACTTGATGATTTGAGGGAGTATCATTCGGGCTACAGGCTATCCTGTTGTTAGGTCATTCGTAAGAACACGCCAGTAGGCCTTTATGTGAAGCAACCGTCTGAAAGAACAGACCTCTGTTGATCAGAGGCCTGATTCTGCACTCTATTTCTCTCTCTGTCTCTTTGTCTATCTCTGTCTCTCAATGCCCATTAAAATGTAGTCTCCCTTTCTTTTCTTTTTCAGGACCCAAATCAACTTTACCGTCGCTATCGATTTCACTGCCTCGAATGGTGAGAGCACACACACACACACACACACACACACACACACACACACACACACACGGAAGCCTTCTTACGAGTCCTCCTCTCTACTCTTCTTCCCCCGTCTTTCTCCTCTCCCATCCTCTCACCTCCTCTCCCCTCCTCTCACCCCGTCTCCCCTCCTCTCTCCCCTCCAGGTAACCCGGCCCAGCCCACCTCTCACCTCCTCTCCCCTCCTCTCTCCCCTCCTCTCACCTCCTCTCTCCCCTCCTCTCACCTCCTCTCTCCCCTCCTCTCACCTCCTCTCTCCCATCCTCTCACCTCCTCTCTCCCATCCTCTCCCTTCCTCTCCCCTCCTCTCTCCCCTCCTCTCCCTTCCTCTCCCCTCCTCTCTCCCATCCTCTCACCTCCTCTCTCCCCTCCTCTCCCTTCCTCTCCCCTCCTCTCTCCCCTCCTCCCACCTCCTCTCTCCCCTCCTTTCCCCTCCTCTCACCTCCTCTCTCACCTCCTCTCCCCTCCTCTCTCCCCTCCTCTCACCTCCTCTCTCCCCTCCTCTCCCCTCCTCTCACCTTCTCTCCCATCCTCTCCCCTTCTCTCACCTCCTCTCTCCCCTTCTCCCCCTCCAGGTAACCAAGCCCAGCCCTCCTCTCCCCTCCTCTCCCCTTCTCTCACCTCCTCTCTCCCCTTCTCCCCCTCCAGGTAACCAAGCCCAGCCCTCCTCTCCCCTCCTCTCCCCTCCTCTCACCTCCTCTCTCCCCTTCTCCCCCTCCAGGTAACCCAGCCCAGCCCTCCTCTCCCCTTCTCTCACCTCCTCTCTCCCCTTCTCCCCCTCCAGGTAACCCAGCCCAGCCCTCCTCTCCCCTTCTCTCACCTCCTCTCTCCCCTTCTCCCCCTACAGGTAACCCGGCCCAGCCCACCTCTCTGCACTATATGAGCCCGTACCAGCTCAACGCCTACGCCATGGCCCTGAAGGCGGTGGGCGAGATCATCCAGGACTACGACAGCGACAAGATGTTCCCCGCGCTGGGCTTCGGCGCCAAGCTGCCGCCTGACGGACGCGTCTCCCACGAGTTCGCCCTGGTGAGAGTCACAGCAGCGGAGGAGGATGGGTTCTAGGCCTGACCAGGGGAACCTGGTCTCATCTTTGGGAGGTTCTGTAACGCCTGCAGAGCCCCCAAATCGGACCAGAGGAGGGTGACCACTTAACGAGCTTAACGAGCATCGATGCATGTCTCTTTGTGGACTTCTCTGGCGCCTGTACAGCGCCATCTGTTGATTTGTTGTTTTTGTTTGCACATGGCTACTCCTCATGGGGAAACTGAGTCTGTGCAACATGTGGGCTTCTGGCTGGAGAGAAGCCTCAAGACTCACTTGTTCAGAGTTCATCTGGACTTTCACTTGCTTCTGACAAATCGACTTGTTGTAAGTCACTTTGGATAAAGCATCTGCTAAATGTGCTCAGTGTAAAGGTAACATACTCAGATACATGTGTGTTTGCATCACCGAAAAGGACACACAGCTACCAAACAAGGCAGGTGTAATTCTGTGTGAGACTCTGGGCGAGAGTGGGCGGTCTCTCTCATTGCTGGGTGTGTCCCCCCTCCCATCAGAATGGGAACCCCCAGAACCCCTACTGCACCGGGATCGAGGGCGTGATGGAGTCCTACTACCAGAGCCTCAAGTCGGTGCAGCTCTACGGGCCCACCAACTTCTCCCCCGTCATCAACCACGTGGCCAGGTGATGCGACGCACACACGGGCACACATAAACACACACATACACAAGCTACACACACGCACACTACACACACACACTCACACACACATAAACACACAGAGACACATGCTACACACACATACACACACACACAAAAACACACACAACACACAGATGGTAGTACACACCGCAAAAACATAAATACCCACAGACACAAGCTTCACACACGCACACTACGCACACACACACACACACACACACACTACACGCACACACACACACACACTTACAGACACAAGCTACGCACACACAAACACAAGCTACACGCGCACACACACTACACACAGATGGTATAACACACAAACAAAAGAGCATATACACACACACAACAACATGCAAACTTTACCCATGTGCACAGAGTTTTGTATTTGTGCCCTGAGAATGAGCCCTTAGATCTCCATAGAGAGCAGCTACAGTATGTGGAACATCCATGGCTCAACAGTAGCCCAGAATGGACGAATGCATCTAGAAAGAACACAATGTTAATTCAATCAACACTCAAACAAAGTGTAAGTCAACCCTCTGTTTCAGCTCAAACACAGGAAACCTCTGTGTGTGTTCCGGGAGAGTTCTGGGAAGGGGAGTGGGCGTATTGTCCCCATGGCTATGACCCATTTGTGGTTCCTTTTTAGTAGCGCATGTGTGCAGCAGCGTTATAATGAGTGATGTTGGGTCTGAAGTGGGCCACACGCTGTGGCGTTATGAGTGGGATTCGAGGCAGCTTGTTCTCTTGTTGAACATGGGTGTAAATATCTCTGTCATCTGCATCCATCTGGCTGTGGATCTCTGGGCAAACCGAGCGCCGATCGTTAACGTAATTAGATCATTAATGTAATTAGCTGAATAGAAAGGGTCCAAGCATGGATCCCTGTGGGACACCTGGCGCACAGTCAGAAGAAGATGAGCATGTGTAATTAATTCTTGTTCAGCAATTTCTTGAGTTTAGGTAACGCTCCATCCATGTAATGCATTAGCAGGGAATGTAATACTTTTGGAAAAAAATAACATTAAGATGGACTGTATATCAATAAAATAGCCTTTTCCAAATCCAGGAAAACCTCCAGTTTAATGGCTGTTTTCTATCCCTCTTGCAAATGGCTAAATAATGTTTCCTGAATTACAACTGCATGGGAACCAGTCGGAAAGGAGCATGGTTTAATTGGGCTATTGCTTGCTCACAAATTACTGCCTCAATGACTTTATAAACAACTTGGAGCATACTGATAGGTCTGTAATTGGTTACGTTGCTCTGTGCTTATTACTGCTGATCAGTCAGCTGTTGAAGGTGTTTCTCTGTTGGTGTGAAACACAAAGCAGTGAGACTGCTCTAACAGGTACACAAACACTCACAGCTACACAAACACTCACAGCTAAACAAAAGCTCACAGGTACACATTCTCATCTTTAGCTATTAAATTCACGTTAACGTTCAATTTAATTCTGCATGTTTTAATGAGCAGGTTGCACATACAAACACCCATAGAGGGGGAGAGTAGGATGGTCGTTAGCTATTTGACATCAGCTCATGTTTTCCTATCGTTTTGATGTGACGTTTGGGAGGCAGAGGCTCTACAGGGAGAACAGGTTGTCTGGCAAGGGGAGGGTTGTTGGTTCAAATCCTGGATGAGAAGTTGGAGGTGACCCTCTCGCTATCTCTTCTCCTGCAGCTCTCTGTCTCTTCTCTCCTCCTCGCTGCTGACATCTCCTCCTCTCTTATCTCGCACTACCTCCTCCCTCATCCAACATCTCCTTCTGTGTCCTCTCTCTTCTCTCTCCCTCTCTCCTCCTTTCCTCCCTCACCCTACATCTCCCCCTGTATCCTCTCTCTCCTCCTCTCCTGCTATCCTCCCTCATCCTACATCTCCCCCTGTATCCTCTCTCTTCTCTGCTCCTCTCTTCCCTCATCCTACTCCTTCCTCTGTTTAATCTAGCCCTCTCTCCTCCTCTCCTCCTCTCCTCCCTCATTCCAAACCTCCCTCTGTGTCCTCTCTCTTCTCTCTCCCTCTCTCCTCCTCTTCTCTCCCATCCCTCCTCTCTCTGCTCTCTATCGCCTCTCCTCCTACACCTGTCTCTGTCTACTCAGCCCCCTCTCTCCCTCTTCCCCTCATCTCCTGTTCTCTCCTCCACTCATCTCCTCTTCAACGATGAGGATGAATCATATAGTGGGAGAGGAAAGGGGAGAGGGGGAGACAGTAGAGGAGAGGTTAGGGAATAGGACACAACTCGAACATGGGGGTGAATCATCTAAACACAAGCAATCATGCCAAGAATGTAGTGTGGGGGTACAGCTGTGTGTGTGTGTGTGTGTGTGTGTGTGTGTGTGTGTGTGTGTGTGTGTGTGTGTGTGTGTGTGTGTATGTGTGTGTGTGTGTGTGTGTGTGTGTGTGTGTGTGCGCCAGGAGGATTGGGACGTCTGTAAATATCACTAATCGTCGGTTCCGGGACGCGCTTATTATGGGATGTAAAGGTCAAACGCAATAATGCAAACGACATCAAAAGGCCACATTAGAATGAAGAGGCAGAGAACAGGACGAGAGAGCATAGGGAGATATTGAGAGAGAGAGGGTGAGAACAGGGTGAGAGAGCATAGTGATGTGGAGGGAGAGAGAACAGAACGAGAGAGCATAGGGAGATATTGAGAGAGAGAGGGTGAGAACAGGGTGAGAGAGCATAGTGATGTGGAGGGAGAGAGAACAGAACGAGGGAGCATAGAGAGATGTGGAGAGAGAGAGAGGGAGAGGGAGTGAAGGCGGGGGCATAGAAGATGAGAGCAAGCAAGATAGGGAGAATGAGGGGGTGAGAGAGAGACAAGGAAAGAGAGCGAGAGACAGAGGGTGAGAGTAGGAGGAGATGGTAGAGAGAGAGAGCGATGGAGAGAGAGAGTGAGTTGCTGTCGTTAGATTTCAAGTTTGAGCGTGTCGGAAAAGCAAACAGCAGGTTGTCTGCTGTCCAATCAGAATCCACCTCGAACAATATGCCACCTTTATTATCTTTTATCGTGTCTTTAATGATGTTCGTTATCTTTTATCGTGTCATTAATGAGGTTCTTTATCTTTATTTATGGCCTTTGTGATTTATTCCGTGCACTGTGGCGGATAATTTCTTTATTAATCAATAACAGATTCATGTTCCGCTATGTAGAGGAGTGCTAAATATAGTACCACCCACACACACCTGTACTGTGTTTAATTGTGTGCATCTGTGTGTGTGTGTGTGTGTGTGTGTGTGTGTGCGTGTCTGTGTGTGGCCTCGTGTGTGTGTGTGCGTGCGGGTTTGTTTGTGTGTGTGTGGGTGCCTGCGTGTGTGAATGTGTGTGTGTACATGCATGTGTGTGTGTGTACGTGTGTGTGTGCCTCTGCCTGTGTGTGTGTGTGTGTGTGTGTGTGTGCGTGTGTGTGTGTGTGTGTGTGTGCCTCTGCTTGTGTGTGTGCGTGTGTGTGTGTGTGTGTGTGTGTGTGTGTGTGTGCCTCTGCCTGTGTGTGTGTGTGTGTGTGTGTGTGTGTGTGTGTGTGTGTGTGTGTGCAGGTATGCAGCGTCAGTAAAAGATGGCTCCCAGTACTTCATCCTCCTCATCATCACGGACGGTGTCATCTCAGACATGGCCCAAACCAAGGAGTCCATCGTCAACGTGAGACACACACACATTCACACACGCACACACCCACACACCGTCGACACACACACACGTAGCCACACACATGCAGACACGCATGCATGCATGCACACACCTTGAAAACACACAAACACACACACACGCGCACCGTGAACGCATTCATACGCTCACACATCATCAACACACACACACACCCACGCACCGTGAGCACACACGCACACACAGTCAACCCGCACGTATACAATCACACACACATGCACAAACACACACACACACACATACACACTATACCATACACTCAGACACACAAACGTTTTAGACACACAAGACACTCTCTGCCACGTCGTTAGGGTTAGGTAAAGGTACGGCC